>NW_026057577.1:47630731-47762558 GCF_023721935.1 Panthera uncia | reverse complement strand
TTTTTTTTTTTTTTTTTTTTTCTTTTTAATGAAAAGGGAAGGAAAGTTCAAAACACACACAGGAACAACAGACTCCCTTTCCTGCCAACTCTTTCTGATCAGTCCTTAAGAAGCCTTCGTCTTCACATTTATTATCCCTTGAGGACACCGCTCACCCAAGTGCAGCAGTTATCCTTCCCCTATCTGGTTTCTGCTGCTGGTCCTCCTGAGCATTCTGCAGAACTCAGCACACTTGTTCCTACCTCAGTGACTCTCAAACAGATTAGGAGATTTGGCTCTGGAGAGGGCAAGCTGGAAGAGCTATGCCCCAGGCAAGGAGCTCATCTGTAGCAGTTTCCTCCCAAGACAGCCCTTAGAGATTAGGTTTAAGAGAGTTTATAATTTGTACTTCCGGCCACAGATGATCTTGCACAGGCAGGTACCATGGCCCTTATAAGAAGTGTTAGGAAGGGGCGCCTGGGTGGCTCAGTCAGTTAAGCATCTGACTTCAGCTCAGGTCATGATCTCACGGTTTGTGAGTTTGAGCCCCGCGTCGGGCTCTGTGCTGACAGCTCAGAGCCTGGAGCCTGCTTTGGATTCTGTGCCTCCCTCTCTCTGCCCCTCCCCTGTGCATGTTCTGTCCTCTCAGTCTCGCAAAAATAAATAAAATGTTTAAAACATTAAAAAAAAAAAAAGAAGTGTCAGGAAGTCTCTTTGATTCCATCCTCTTTGGGCACTTAATCAGCTGCCATGTCTAGCTGTCATTTCTTTTACAGCCAACTTTCCCATCTTCTCTTTTCTATGTTCTTGTCAAGTGCTTTAATCTCTCCCTTGTATTAACTGCCCAGATTCCTAACTGATCTTTTTGCCTCCAGTCTTCCACCACTGTAATCCATCTTATTAATGACCTCTTGAATAGACCTCTGGAGAAACATGAGTAGACCTGTGAAGAAGGCTGAAACAGTCTGCCTCGGATCTCCATACTTGAGTGCAACACTTCTTTTCCCATTACTTGCCTATAGAGATAGAGATAGTTGGGCCTCTCCCAGATCCCTCACCAGATCCCATGCGTTCCTGTTGCCTGGTACTTTCTCAAATCACCTCCAAAAAGCAATAGCATCCTTCTCCCTGTTTTTATCCTACTAAGTTTTAAGGCTTAAATGCTACCTACTCTGTTATACTTTCCTTGTTCATAAAAGTCAAGTTGAATTCCTTTAATACTGCCTTTACTATACATACTTATTCCCCAATTTCTGTCCCCACCCCATCCCACCCCTTTCTTATACTGTAGCTTTTTAACCCTCACCTTCTTCACTCTTGGAATCTTCACAGAGGCCACCATAATTCAGTGTACAGGGGTGAATACTGTATGAATGTTTCTTCTCAACATATATTTTAAGGACTGATTGTCCTCACATCTCTAACTCATCCACAGAGCTTGGTGTAGAAAACCCTCACATTTGTTATCAGAAATTTTATGAATAGAGAAATAGTTTTTTCTTTCATGGTCTAACCTTGCATTGTTTTGAAAGATTATTTTGCTATCAAAGAAGAGAAAGACCAGGCAGTTTTCCAGTTTGTCTTGAGTCAAGTTTTCATAGTATGATTCATTATTTTTCAGAAATACCCTAAGTATATAAAGCCATAATCAAACCTGAACATAAAAATCATTCTAAATCCAAACACAGATGATTTTACACATTTGGTCAATTTAGATTACGATACTTGTGTTCCTTTTCTTTGATGCAAAAAAGTGAAGAGCTTACTAGGTTACTCTAAGATTCAAAGTTATAAATTTCAGCTTTGATACTTATGGGGAGATGGGCTTTCCAGAACATGTGTAAGTAAAGAGGCAGAGGACACCTGGGTATTAACTCTGCTCTCTCCCACTGGATGAGAAAGTGTCCTTGCTGACACCGAGTTTGGTACAAGAACCAGGGAAGTCTGTTAATTATAAACATTCCCTTAAAAGGAAGCCCAGAGATTGTTGGTTCAAGTTCTGGAATAGTGATGAAAACGGAATAGTCCACAGATTACTAGTTCTCTTAGAATAGTAAATATAAAAGGGTAGTGACACAAGAAATGAACTTTCCTGATTCACGGTCCCTATCTTGCATGTATACTGTTGTGAGCAGGTACTGATTGTTCATAGAGGTCATGGCAGTAAAGAGCAGCTATGCTAAGATGTGCTGTATCTGCTTCTGCCCTGACTTTACTTCTGATACAATATTGGATCTGTGGTTAATTAAATTGGGAACTACAGTTAAAAAGTACACATGTGTATGTATGATCGTGTGCATGTTTTCCTCCTGTCAATCCATAACCAGCCTAAAACACTGTACTTGACTGAGAGAACTAACATGGCAAAGGCAATCTAATCATGTCAAGTAATGCTAATTACTTGGGAGTAAATCGGTTATATAATCAATACTGATTGTGAGGATGCTCATTTGAACTCTTGATAAGGACGCAAAATGTAGATAATTCAAGAATCTCTAGGGAAAATGTAGTGTTAGTAAGGTGCTTTTTAAGAGATACTTCAGTGTCTTAGAAATGATACCTCGAGAGAGAGAAAAAGTTGCAAATGCCTTCCAAAGGAAATACCATTAAACGTTTTCAGCTTCAAAAACACTTCAAAAGGAAATGGGTTTCTAGGACCAGGAAAAACTACTTCAGATTTCATATTTTGGAACAGGTTCATCAAAATTATACACTAAATTAATAAGTTGTAAATTTGTAAAACTCTAAATAAGAAAGAGGCCCATAAGCAGTTTTTGATTTGTTTGTTTTTAATGTCCAAAATGGAAAAAAAGAGTAGTAAAATGGATTTCACTAAGCCTGGACTTCTTTCTTGTTGGGTTAAGGACAAGCCAGTTTGCTATATAATAAGACATAAAACTAATGCTAGATATTAAACACAAGTTCACTGAAACCTTTTCTCATTTCCTTATGAAAAAGAAACTAATTAAAATATTTTTATGAATTCTGAAACCAAACTTGGCACTTCAGTAGCCAATGTAAGCACTGGAGTCACATTAAAAATTTATCAGGGTACAAAAGTTCTTTTTAAAAGTTAGCTAACATAAAGTAAGCTATAGAAAATTTTAACATCTTTAAATCCTAGTCCCCAACACCAAAAAAGTAGTTACATGTGATAAAGATTACAATTGTACCAAAGGTGTTAGAATTCCTTCTGGAAATAAAGTGAGCCTCTGATATGTCTACTTGTATGCAAAAAATAAATTTATAAACCTTAAAAGCTAAACCTCATTCCATAAATGGAGAAGGAGGGCTAATTTTCTGCGGGTTTCTCATTTGTACCTGGAAGAGTCTTGAGCTTGAATGACTTGTGAACCGCAATTACGCACACCCACAAATGACCTACTGCAGACATTGAGTATTTGTTTGTAACATTTGGTGGGTATGAAATGCCAAGCACAAAAGCCATCCTTTTGAAACTTTTCCTGGTGTATGGAAAATCTTAGTTTCTCATTTATGTAAACCAGTCCTGTAACTCAGATAAATACAACTTTTTTAGAATAGAAACATTACAGCAGCCTTGCTTTTCCTTAGCTAAACTTAGAGCATTCAATGATGGGCACATTTTCTGGGCTCCACCTTCTGCAAACAAATTTAAAAGTATTGAAAAGCAACCAAGGCTTTACATCACAGAATAACAGATTTAGGAATGAAGACTGGAGAAATGTTACAAACAGTACTGTTACCCTGTTGGGTGATTTAAACAGTAAGATTTATTGTCTCCTTCTAGCCTAAATTTTAAATGTGGATTTTGTCAAAGGTTACTTCTAACTTAGATCAAATTAAGCTTGATGTGAATGGGCCAACTCACTCCCAACCACATAATAAAAGTAGGAAAATGATTTGCCCTTTTTTTTTTTTAAAGGTCACAAGCCTGGGACCTCAGCAAACAGTAGTATTATTAAAGGGAAAACTCCATGTGGTTCCAAGAATGGCAAAAACATCTTCACACAGGAAACTCTTGATTAGCAACTGAATTTAAGTAAAAAAGTTAACAGTTAAAGTGAAATCTAAAAACAGAATATTTCACAAAATCCTCTGCAGAAACACAGCAAACAATCAGTGCTATTTGTGTCTGACTGCTGGAGATTCACTCCTTTTCTCTTTCCTGTCCATTGTCCTCTAAAGCCACCAGTGAACATTAGGTCACCTCAAAAGTGTAGGACTTGTAAACACAGGGAAAAAAGTCAAACCACAGCAATATTAAATGTAAGTCATTTGCTGAGGGTTCATTAGATACCATTATTATTTATAAAGGTGATATGAATAATATCTCAGCTGAGTGCCTTGTATGTGATAATTAAACAGTATCCAAATATTTGTTAAACTGGATATAGGATATAATTTATAAACTAGATTACTTCTTCATTAAATACCTTGTTCTTGAGTTAAGAAATTTAATATCTGTTTTATCATCAAAATTAAATCAGCAAATTTTAGCGGTACCTGGGTGGTTCAGTCGGTTAAGTGTCTGACTTCAGCTCAGGTCAAGATCTCAGGGTCTGTGAGTTCCAGCCCCACATCGGGCTCTGTGCTGACAGCTCAGAGCCTGGAGCCTGCTTTGGATCCTGTGTTTTCCTCCTTCTCTACCCCTCCTCCCCCTCCCAATCTCAAAAATAAATAAAGATTTAAAAAAAAATTAAAAATTAGCAAAATTTAAATCTTTGGGTTTGACTGCCCACATTTCAACAGTCCCAAGAATTAAGATAGGCTTACAAAGAAATGAGATACAGAAGCAATTTATATCATGACAAGAACCAAGTCTTTTTTCGTTAGGCAAGAAACCACAGGCAAGAATACAGTGGTTTATCTCATAAAAAATAAACAATGAAAAAACTAAAAAGACAAACAACAAAAAACCCCCCACATAAAATATAAAGATATCCTATAAAATAAGTCACCTGAGAAGTATGATTAATTTTGGTGGAGGCTATAATTCCATAGAAGTTTAGAGGGAAAAATAAATTATTGAGACTGGATCTTCCATATAATGAAAGAATATTAAATTAAAATTTAAGTTATACCAAAAACTTGACCATCACTTTGTGGCAAATGATTCCTTCTAATAGAAATGAATCCACCTTACTTATATTTAGCAAAATAACATCATAGAGAAATATATAGCTATTTCCACTGCTAATTTACATAATGGAAAGTGGAAAAGTTTGCTGTTTCCACATCCCAAGCCAACTATATAATTATCTTTGCCAAACATTCAGCAATCTACAGAGTTTGAATGTATAAGATATCCACAGCCAGGATTACATCTGTTTTATGGACATGTCTGTAATGGGAAGGAGGAATAGAGATTTAGCCTATAATCCTCTAAAAATGTTATTTAGACTTTTACTTTACATAGAAAATAATCACTCATTTATTTAGTAACTTTTTGAAAAGTAAAATTTCCAATTATAATTTTGGAAGATGTTTACTATTTAAAGACACTCAATACATACTGAAGAGGTTGAGTGGAAATATCCTATTGTTAGAAAAGTGTCTTCAGTCTATTACTATACACCTGAAAGGATACCTTTATATTTTTCAAAACAAATATATACTTATAAATCTAAAAATATTAAGAATATATATTTATTATAATGCTCTTCATTTCTGTTTTGTTAATTCAAATTTCAAAAGATATGTCTCTGTACTGTTGAGAAGGAAACCCATGCAGCCTCCAGAAACCGTCAGTTGTTTGGGTGGTGGGAGCCAGGGCACTCCCAGAATTACGAACTCTTTTCCTGTTCTACAAGCGAATCCAAGGACAATCTTTAGAAACTATTCTTGCTTCACCAAATATGAAACTTGCTTTTGGAGATGGCTCAGGGGAAAGGATTAAGAGCTTAGGTGTACGCAAGTCTGAAAAACAGCATAGTATAAGCACATGAATGGGAAATTTTGGATCCTATGTATAGAATACATATGTGTCCTTGGAGTTTACAAAGACACACATTAGTTTCAATCAAAACAAGTAAGAGAAAATACAAGAAAGGACATACATCAGTAAAAATAAAGTTAAGATAAATGCTTGGAAATCTCTCCACTTTCCTTTTGAATGTGTAACTGCAATGAGCATTACCTTTTGGCCAAACTGAGAAGGGTGATTATCATCTAGTCTAACTTACAGTGAAAGGCGTTTCATAGAACTCCAAAAACCAAATTATAAACATGAGGTTAAAACAAAATATGAAATTATTCCAGATCTTTTGTAGGGTCCTAGCAAATTACATCAAAGTTCTCTTGGTTAAAAAAAAGAAAATTTCCTTTTGTGTTTATGACATGTAGAAGAACACTGAGATAGTACAAGGAGACGAAATGTCAGAGCTTTATAGAAGGGTTCATTTAAAGTTCATATCAGAAAAGAACAGAGTTATGTTGCTGGTTACAAAGATGACCAAAGAAACTGAACTTATTACCCTTTTATGCAAACAGATGTAAATCATCAAATTTTGAAATTTTCTTAAGAGTTAATTTGGTGTTACTTTTTTTGTTTAGAATGTACAATTTGAATATTAATGATAGAACATGATTTCTTTAAAAAAAAAAGGGGAGGGGCAAATTTTGAGATTACTTCCAAAAAAAAATTCACAGTTGATTTCCCCCCCATCTCCTTTTTAGTGATAGTATACAAATCCAGGTAATGTTATTCCTATTCTAACAGAATAATGACATTGAGTGTGATTGATTAAAAGCATAAATGCTCCTGTTGGTACCCAAAGTATGGTTAAAGCTACTTTTATATTCAACAGAAGTTCTGGCAAATAAGCTCAGAAAAGATAGAAGCATTCAATAGTTTGTGTGTTCTGGCTAAATGATGGATTTAACTTTAGTAAAGACTAATTTTTACTATATTCAGAGACTCAGTATTTCCTTCCTACACCGTGAGGCAAAGATGGTGACTAGCTTCTTTTTTTTTTTTTTTTTTAACGTTTATTTTTGAGACAGAGAGAGACAGAGCATGAACAGGGGAGGGTCAGAGAGAGAGAGAGGGAGACACAGAATCTGAAACAGGCTCCAGGCTCTGAGCTGTCAGCACAGAGCCCGACGCGGGGCTCGAACTCATGGACCACGAGATCATGACCTGAGCTGAAGTCAGACACTTAACCGACCGAGCCACCCAGGTGCCCCCTAGCTTCTTATTCTTAGCACAAAGCCCTGGGTGAAGAACGTAAGAAAAAGAGAATAAAAATTATGATTCTGTCACAGAGTTAGTATCCTTCAAACAGATCCAAATTCCAAAAAATATATGAACTGAAAGCAAAAGGTAACAGAAAGCGATGCAAACGGTTGCTTAACGTTAAGACAAGCCAAGTTGTGCTATCATTTAACGCTGAAGACCAAAACAATCTGGCAACCCTTTTATATCACACTGAAGATACTCCTCAAGGCCATTTAAACTGCAGAAGGAATCATCACAATAGCACAGAGTGATCAGTAAGAGAATCCAGTTACAGAATATATAGATGGAAGCTCTCTTCTATTATTGCTATGAAAGCAGTTCAAAGTATACTTTGCAAACTGAAGTGGTATAAACAAGATATCCAAAGAACTGTCTCTGAGGGTCTTCAAACTAAAATATGGGTCATCTGTTTGGTCTGGCTTAAGTATGAACTGATTTAAAAGCAGTGAGATGATCTTGAATGGAGTTTTCAAATACCCAGAATTAATGGAATACATACATAAATCTGTATAATACAAAATAATAATTTGCAAACATACAGGCTTACTCTATGCCAGGTACTCTTCTAAAAGCTTTATATATATTAACTCACATCCTCACACAAATACTATTATTAGTTTATTTTACAAGTAAAGCTGAGGAAATTACTTACTTTAGATCTCTAGAGCTCACAGCTAGGCAGAGCCAGATTTGATTAGTTCTAGAGTCTGTACTCTGTGCTCTTAAATCACTACACAAGCATTCTCAAAGTGTGGTTTGTGGACCCTGGAAAACCCTGAAACCACTTCAAGAGAGTCCATAAAGTGAAACTGTTTTAATAATACTAGGATGTGATTTGCCCTTTTCACGGTTTTGACATTTGTACTCATGGTGCAAAAGCAACAGCGGGTAAGACTGTTGAAACTGTAGCATGAATCAAGACAGTGGCAGCACACTGTGTAGACAGAAGTCATTGTATTCATCACTGCCAGGTATAGTAAAGAACAAACACATTTAAGCAGCTTCACTTAAGAATATCCTTGATGAAGTAATACAAATTATTAATTTTATGACATTTCAACCTTAAGCACAATATTTTGTGTGTTGAAAATGAAGTATGCATAAAACACTTTCACTGCATACACAAGTATGGTAGTTATTTTGAGGAAAAACATGCAATTATTTGAACTGTGAACTAAAACAGGTTTTTTGTTTTTATTGTTGTTGTTTTGTTTTAATAGTCCACCACTTTTATTTGAAAGAACAACTGACAAACTTTGGTTATTGTGATCTGGGGACACAGTGATCCTCTCATCAAGGAAAAAGACAAAATTCTTGTTGACAAATGATAAAAACTTGAAATTCACAGAAAAGAACAGAATTTTGGAAAATTCAAAACACTACCATGAGACTGACCAAAGATTGGAAGACTCTGGAGATGAGTGATGATATTAATAAATATGATTTTTTTTTATATTGTATGGCAAAGTGTATCAACATTTGGAAGATCTGCATAACTCCATGGACCAATACTTTCCACATGACCAATGCATAATGTTACAAAATCATGAATGGTAAAACACCCATTCAAAGTGCACAATAAACCAATGGATAACGTATAATCTTTTAATGTATAAAAGATCATGAAGAGTTACTTGATTTCACATTGCATTTTCCAGTAAGACATTAAATATTTGTTGAGTTTTGGTACAGTATCAAAGAAGAATAACCATAATTGTCTGAAAAGGCTATTAAATACTCTGTCTCCTTAAAGTACATATCTGTGTGAGGCCATATTTTCCTCATATAATCTAGCAACAAAGTTCATAAGAAAAGAATGAATGAGAGAGAAGATATGGGAATCCAGCTGCCTTCTTTTAGGCCAGTCATTAAAGAGATTGGCAAAAATGTAAAACAATACCACTCTTCTCATTAAAAATTTGTTATTTGAATAAGAATATTTTTTCTAAAATATGTGTTATGTTAAAATATAATGGATATTAATAAGTATTTTACAATTTTTCTCAATATTAATTTCTAGTAAAGTAAATATTGATATATATAACCTCCCCCAAAACAAGCTCTTTGGGGTCCTCAGTGATTTTTAAGAGTGTAAAGGGTCCTGAGACACCTGGGTGGCTCAGTGGGTTGAGCATCCAACTTCAGCTTAGGTCATGATGTCATGGTTCGTGAGTTCAAGCCCATGTTAGGCTTTGTGCTAACAGTTCAGAGCCTGGAGCCTGCTTCAGATTCTGTGTTTCCCTCTCTCTCTGCCTCTCCCCTGCGCACACTGTCTCTCTCTCTGTCTCTCTCTCTCTCTCTCTCTCTCTCAAAACATTTAAACATTAAAAAAAATTAAAAAAAAAAAAGAGTGTAAAGGGTCCTGAGTTCAAAAAGTTTGAGAACTACTGCACAGAGCTACACCGTCTCTCTTCTGCACGTGTGTGTGTGTGTGTGTGTGTGTGTGTGTACATGTACATGTGGTAGAGGCAGGGGGGATGGGAGGAACAGTAGCCCTTGGATGCTTCCATATTCACTAATCTTCTGGAGCTTTGTTTTCCTTCTGAAGCAGGATTCCCTGCTTCCCTACTGGGAAGAGAATGTACTGACCACAAACAAAAATAATCTTGGAAGTTATAATTCTATAATTCAGCAAAGTGTTATTTAGCATTAAAAAAAAAGTAGTATTTTGATTAAGCAGAAAATAGTTGTAATAAATTAGAAAGCTCTGAGGGTCAAATGGCCAGCAAATCTATTTGAGTACTCCTGAAAGTTACAAGAACATAAAATTAAATGTGTGATTCACAGACCATATTTATAATGTAAGGCAAATGCTGATATAAACACAACATAATGTAGTATCACTTATTCAAATCCCATCCATTCTTAAAGATCTAGCTGAAATATAAGCTTCTTAAAATATGCCTTAATCAGCGGTGCCTGGGGGGCTCAGTCCTTGAGCATCCAACTTTGGCTCAGGTCATGACCTTGCAGTCTGAGTTTAAGCCCCGTATTGAGCTTGCTGTTTTCAGAGCAGAGCTTGCTTTGGATCTTCTGTTCCCCTCTCTCTCTGTCCCTCCCCCACTCCCATTCATGCTTTCTCTCTCTCTCAAAAATAAAACATTAAAAAATAAGTGAATAAACTTATTAAAATCATTCTCCTTCCTCAGACCTGTCTTTGAAATTAGTGTCAGGATACCGTTAGCAATCACATATATGTGGCTTTATGTGCAATTCTAATGGCATTTTGTAGATTTTACACAATACACATTTTGTATGTGTAAACAAACATAGGCTACATATTTATTTCTTGATAACTTTTTTGCCCCCTAGTGGCATTCCAGTATTTCCCAATGTAATTTCCCAAATTGGGGAAAACCAATTATTAGTTACAGCCTGTTTCTATAGGAAAATTTTCTTAAATTCTAAATAACACACAAATAAAATTGCAAACATGATCCCTTTATGAGTCAGTAAATACCCTGACATTCAGCCAATAATTCTAAAATTGGAAGATGATTGAATTTCCTGGATCTAACAAATAATCTAACCAAAAAAAAAAAAAAAGACTAAAACATGAGTCATAAAGGTATAGATGAGGCCTGTTTTTAAAAAACTCAAATCAAGAAAATCAATTTTATAAGAAATGACATTAAAAGCCTAATTACACTTTTGTAATCAAATCTGTCTTAAATCAATATAAAAATAATAAAAACCACACTTACATTTTGCATAATCACTGTCATTATCATTTGCATGATCATAGATTTGACATTCACTTACTCCTTTAACAATGGTTGAATGGTTACCATATACCAGATGACCATTGGCAGAAGCTCTGACCAAGTCTCTAGGTGGTTTCCTGGCCTTTTTCTTGCCTTGTATCCTTTTTATTAACTGTTCAGTGAGTGGAAGAAAAATAATGTGAATTTAATAGCTGCTTCCATGATTTAAAATGTTGTTGTAGACTGGTGAGTGGTTTGGAAGCTTTCAGAGGGAAGTAAAGGGAAAAGCATGCCAGATTCTCATTTAGACTCATTGACACTACCTAAGTTGACAGAAGCAAACGATTTGTCACTTATCCTCTAAAAGCGTTATCTGCAAAATGAGGAAATTGAGAGGCAGTTGATAGGGATCTTCCAACTTTAAACTTTAATTCATTCTATTTAGATACTGTGAACATTTGGTGTAGGAAGACCAAGTGGGACAGGAGATTAAAGGTTACCTAATGGGAAAATCAAAGTGTAAATGACTCATCCTAGCTATTTTAACAATGTATTATACATTAATCATTTTTTCTTAAATAAACTCAAATAGTTAAATGAACAGTATTCAGCAAGAATCACTTGAAAGATTCTGAAAATATATTAGAGAATATCATTCTAAGTATGAAGTATCTTGAAAACAGAAACAAATATTATAGCTGATGTAATTTTAATCACTATTATTTACTGAATGCCTTCCAACTCATCATCATACAATCATCTGGTGAAATAGGTATTTTTTATTCCTATTTTATAGGAAAAAACTGAGGCCAGATAAACAATTCACCAAAGGACACTTAAAGAATGGCCCAGCTGGGTTTACAACCTGGGTTTCTGACTCCAAAGCAGTACTCCTCCCACTACAATAATGTAATGCATTTTGATTCCTACAAATGAGTCTCTTTTTTATATAGTCAAGCTCCAATTACTAATGGTAATGAGAGTAGGAACAACATGGAAGAAGAAATCCCATATAAACATGGGATAACAGATTATGCCATGGCTAAATTCCAGTAAAATAAATTCTGGGCTGGGTGAGATTCTCCATCAGATGGCTTCTCAGGCATCCTAACAGTGTCTCAAATTTAAGTCATATTCTCAACTCACTGAAGCTTTAACAGGTTACCTAATCCATTTTCCCACTCATTATAGAAACTTACAATTTATGCTACATGAATGATAGAGTAATCACAAAGAGTAGGCATATAATTTAAAGTAATATAGGGAATCTTCTAAGGAAAGGATTTAAAGACTTGTTTTTTGTTTTTTGTTTTTTTTAACTTTCTATTTTGTCTCATTGAGTTTGTTTAAAAGAAAAATGCACTGAAAATTCAAAAAGCCATTTTCACCCTGGCTAAAAATGCTTTCTTAAAGATGAGAAAAATTGGCTCCAGAGAAGAATGTACTGATTTTTCATTTCCATGTACTTTTTCTGTTCTTAGGTTGAGACAACAAAACTGCCACACACACACACACACATTAAAAATGATCTGAAGAATATTAAGTAGGACAAGCCCAAGAAAATTTACCAACTAAAAATTTATTCTTGGATATTCAAGAGGAAACTGAGAAAGAATTCTAAGTATTATACAAGATAAAACTGAAAGTAAAAGACATGAAACAGTTATATTATAGCCTATTGCAAATAAGTAGCAAGAAACAACATTAGAAATAACTATTAACTTATTAATTAAAATAATTCATGAAGTATAAAGTCAGAACTTAGTACTGGTCTTTTAGGTTTTCAAAAATAGGATAACTTAAAAAAATCTCATCAATTAAGGAAATTTGTAAGTTACCAGGTATAATTTAAACATTAAAATGCAAGACTAAAGCACCATAAAAAATATCGGGGTCAATAACAGAACATTCCAAACAACCCTAGTAGAATACACATTCTTTTCAAGTGCACATGTAACATGCACCAAGATACACCATATTATGGTCCAAAAAACAAGTCTCAATAAATGTAAAATAACTGAAATTGTACAGAATATGTCCTCTGACCACAATAAAATTAATTAGGACATCAGTAACAGAAAAATATCTGGAAAATTCCTGAATATTTGGAAAATAAACAGCACACTTCTAAATGACCTATAGGTCACAGAAGCCACAAGGAAAATAGGAAAAATGTTGAACTGAATGAAATTCAAAGCAAAATCCTATCGGTACAGGTTTAACCAGAGAAACAGAAGCAGTAGAATATACTGTGTATATATATCCAGTAAAGAGTTGGCTTGTGCAGTTGTAGGGGCTAGCTGGTCTAAAATCCAAAAATGTGGATCAAACATCTGAGCAAACAGGCCATCAAGAAGGACAAGCTGGAACTCTATACAGCACAAGCTAAAACTGCTATCCACAGATGGAATTTCTTCTTCAGAGAATTCTCAGCTCTGTTCTTTGGTCTTTCAACTGATTCAATCAGGCCCCCAGATTAAGTTGGATAATCTGCTTTACTTAAAAGCCACTAATTATGGACTTGAATCACATCTATAGACAACCTTCACAGCAACACCTATATTTAGGTTTGATTAAACAACTAGGGTCTACAGCTTAGCCAAGTTGATGCATAAAATTGACTATCATAACAACAACAAAATTGGTGAGATGCAGAGAGAGTCATGCTTAGAGCTTTAAATGCTTCCATTAGAGAAGAAGAAAGTCCAAAATTAACTATGTAAACTTCCAGCATAAGAAGCTAAAAAAACCAAAACAATGACAGCCTCCACTACCACCACAACAAAAAAACAGATAAGAAGAAGAAAAAGGAGAAGAGGAGAAGAAGCAAATAACTATTAAGAAGGAAGTTGGAGGACTACTTGATTTTAAGACTTACTATTATAGAACTGGTAAATACATATCTCCAAAACTTTTAATGACATTTCAGATGTGCCAATTTAGAAAATCCCCAGCTCCAACTTCTCCCTGCTTATCATGCTCTAGATATAACTTTCTGGAAGTCAAGAACTGGATGCCCCCTTGAAGGTAGAAGGTAGTTGCATCCTTTCATTTTCCAGAAAAGAACACCCAAGGCCAAATACTTGTGCTCAAGGACTAGAACCCTGGTTTCTAAAACCCCTTCCCAGAGCTCTTCCCATTACAATATACGGTCTCCAAGTTGTCTTACAGGTCACTAAAACTCTGCCACACCTAGGCCACTGTGCTGTAGTAACCATTGGGAAAAGCTACCACCTACCTGTCTGCTCATTTTCTTTTACTTCTTAAGTTTATCCACAGGCTTGCACAAGAAGCAATTTTATGTTAATTAGAAAAGGGCACACCCTCTTGGGGAACCTCCTAGGAAATAAACATCTTTTCTTGGCTGAAAGATTAGAAAAGGGCACCCATTCCCTGAGGCTGATGTGGCCCTCTCCAGTGCAGATGGCCTGGAAGTGGCACTCCACCTAGATTCCAACCCAAGTTCACATTCCATGGTGAAGTCCTCTGCACAACTATCTGCAGTAGCCTAGCTTATCATTCACCAGCTTAGCAAATGCAGAAAATCAAGTAATGTCATTCCATAAAAATACTCCATTCATCGAGTCAAATATTAAAAAACTTAAAAAGAATCATATCTTAAAACTCTTAAGCTATATCTTAACTCTTGGCATACCAAGGTTCTAGTATTGGAAATAATTCAAGCAGAACTATAGTGTTAAAAGTAGACAGGAAAACTTTATTGCCAGTACTATTTTATTTTATTTTATTTTATTTTATTTTTTGCCAGTACTTCATATTAAAAAGTGATATTTTATGTTTGTTTTGTTTTGTAAGATTTGAAGTGTTTCTCTAAGTGCTATATTAAAAATCACATAGAAGGAAAATTATAGCAACATGTTTTCCTAAGCAATAAATGTCATCACTGAATTTTCAGCAAGGACATTTATCTTTCTAAAATAAAACTGTTGGATACACTAACTAAAGTTAGAATTTTATCTTTTAAATTTGTTTTCTTAAGTGAACATGTCCGTAATCACATTTGTAGACACATGCTATTTTTGTTTTATGCAGTTGTCATTAAGTTTTTAGTATAAACAGGATGTTCTCAAAAATAATACTTCCATTTTTTTAATGAACATTCAAAGTGAAACAAATGAAATAAGATAGTAATTAACAATTTAAGTAAAAT
The DNA here is from genome assembly GCF_023721935.1 of Panthera uncia. Classification (NCBI taxonomy): domain Eukaryota; kingdom Metazoa; phylum Chordata; class Mammalia; order Carnivora; family Felidae; genus Panthera; species Panthera uncia. The sequence goes on along the minus strand of NW_026057577.1, from coordinate 47,747,485 downwards.
GTAATAAATTAGCAAACTCATTATCTTAGAAGAGACTATTTCTTTTACTTACAAAACTGCTCCCATAATCTACTTACTCCATTTTACGGTCTTCCGGTTGGCAGTATAAACGTGCCTGAAAACAAACCTTCAGGAAAACTAATTAACCTCATCTGACTCAACACCATTTTACTTGGATTTCCTATGCATTTAGAGCACCTAGTCTGTCTGCACCATTTTGTACTTTTTAATGTATTATTTTCTTAAGTAATTTTATGTGTCCAATGTTTTACACAGCATGATTTAGGCAATAATCACATCTGATGTAAAGTACATTCTCTGAAGTCAAGAGAGAGGATGTGGGAGGTGGGAGAGCCAGCATGTTTATGAAGGGCAGTAGTGTCTAATTTTCTTTCTAGGTATACTTGGCTTGTGTCCCCAAACTGTCACCATGGACTGGGTTCATCTCTTCTACTTCAGGTGGTGTCATACCTCTTAAAAACATACATCCCCTTAGATACTGTGGTTGTTATATTTGCTCAATAACCACTGTCAATTACCTGGCATTAATTTTTCATTTTATTTTGGAATATGGCCTGATTGGAAGGAGCTACCAGAAAGTGAGCTGTTCTAAGGCTGTTAAATCAGAAGGCTGGATTGTGTGGCACCAAAGGCACTTAAAAAAAATTTTTTTTAATGTTTATTCATTTTTGAGAGAGAGAAAGAGAGAGAGAGAGAGGGAGCGAACAGGGGAGGGGCAGAGAGAGAGACACACAGAATCCAAAGCAGGCTCCAGGCTCTGAGCTGTCAGCACAGAGCCCATCGCAGGGCTTGAACCCACAAACCGCGAGATCATAACCTGAACCGAAGTCAGATGCTTAACCGACTGAGCCACCCAAGGGCTCCTCAAAGGCACTTTAAACTCTATAATCATAGGCCATCAATGGCATCATGTTTTAGAAGCAGTCTCATGTGCATTATTTCATCTGACATGACTGACCACAACCCTATTAAGACAGGAAGGGCAGGTATTAACCACATTTTATAGGTGAGGAAACATTTAGAAATGCTGACTTGTTCATATCTCATTTAGAATAAATGATTGTGGAATCAGAATCTAAGATTTCATAAACCGCAACTGTTATTGAATTTAAATAATGTTAATTATATAAAAATTTTATTATAGTGGTAGAAATAAAAATTTTTCTTTAAAAAAATTTTTTTTAATGTTTCTCTAATTTTAAGGGGGGTGGGTGAGAAGGGGCAGAGAAAAGGAGACAGAGGATCCTGAGTCGGCTCCACCCTGACAGCAGAGAGCCCGATGTAGGGACTGAACTCACAAACCTAGAGATATGACCAGAGCTGAAGTTGAAGGCTTAACCAACTGAGCCACGCAGGCACCCCTAAAATTTCTCATTTTGTCACTAGGTAGATTCATTCCTCTCCCTACACTACCACCTCATTTACTATAGGGATTTAGTGTTCACTTGCAAATCATAGAAAGTAAAACATAATTGTCTAATACAGTAACCCCACCAAACCCTCCTACTCATATATCTCCTGTCCAAAAATGTAGAAATCCATTATTCACCCAACCTTGAATCTTTCAAATTGGTTTACTCTAGGTGAAAAAAGAAGATGATCTATGTGTTTCTGTACACTTGAATAAACACAGAAATCAAGCAAAATGAGTTATATTTGCACTTTACTATCCTGGAAGGTATCTTATGATCTGGTCCCAACCTATCTTTCCAGCTTTATTTCCAACGATATCCTTTCCTCTATTCACATAAATTGTTCCTCACTTTTCTCAGTTTCCTCTACTGGAAATTCCCTTCCCCACCCATTTCCTCTTATTCAAACTTTACCCCTTCTTCAAGGCCTAGTATTAATGCTATCTACTTTGCATACATGCAGACTTCCTGATCCGTAATGTCAAAATTAATCTCTCCCTTCTCTATGAAGCTACTGTACTTTCTCTGAACTTCTGCTTTATATAGAGTTCATTGTGTACAGATGACTATCTGTTTGGCTCAGCTGAGAGCTTTTTTTGTAGGCAGGGGGAGTATCTTTCTTTATCTTTCTATCCACCACGTGCATATTGTAGATGTTTGGAAGAATGTTTGCTGAATGCAAATTACCTTGCACACAGAACGACTGTTTTGGTCTGGGTTTTCACTGTAACTTATCTGCACTTGGACTATTAAGGCAGTCTTTGGTTGATCTCCTCAACCTGTAGTCTTGTCTCCTTCCAGTTTATTTTCCATGCTACTACCACAATGATCTCTCTAAGACAAAAAGCTAATCATGTCACTTTACAATTTTAAAACTTTTATATTGTTTCCCACCATCTAAAGGACAAAGTCCAGTTTCTAAATATGCCGTACAAGGCCCATCTTGATCTGGCCCCAGTTTACTCCTCTAAAACTTTCTACCATAATTCCTGCAGATGTCTGTCCCTGTATACCTAACTTCCCACAACTATCAGGATATCAAACTCTCACCAATCCCTTTCCATGTACTGTCTGTATCCTGGCCCACCATTCTTTATGCCTCATCTCAGGGGAAGTATAAAATGGCAGTTAAGTGAACTATATCTGTGTTTAAATCCTGGATTGTCCATTGCTTGGAGAGTAATCTTGGATGAGTTAAACTTTGCAAATACAGCTGAAGGAAGATTAGAAAGGTGTCTGGCCTCACCATTCTCCCCTTAGTCTTTTTGCAAAACCACTCTATTCATATGCTTTGGTGGGCAACTCTGGCATTTTGTGTAAAATACAAAACTAAGAGCCAGTATTAGACTCTAAGCCCTAGGGTTCCTTGTAGGTAGATGTAATTAGTCAAGTTCCAGATTGAAAAACAGATAAGCTTTAACCTTGTTTTCCTAGCTCCTTATTCACTATATATTAAAATGTGATGTAATAATACATAGAAATTTTAAATCCTTGTCTGCAATGGTGGTCCATGTCAGCAAGGATGCACATTTAACATATTTTCATATATTGCTTGCCTCATATATCTTCGGTGAAATATCTGCTCAGATCTTTTGTCCATTTCTTAAATTGGTTTGTTTTCTTATTGTTGAGTTTTCAGAATTCTTTATATATTCTGGATATAAGTTTTTTATTAGATATATAATTTGCAACTATTGCTCCCCAGTCTGTGGCTTGTCTTTTCATCCCTTAAAAAGCATCTTTTTCAAAGCCAAAATTTTTAATTTTGATATAGTCCAATTTATTAGTGCACTTCATGTCTTTTTGTATCTAAAACTCATTAACATAACCAAGTCCATAAAGATATTCTCCTATGTTTTCTTTTAGAAGCTTAATAGTTTTACTTTTAAGTCCATGATCCTTTTTTTTTTTCTTTTTAAAGTAAGTTTCACACCCATTGTGGAGCTCAACGTGGGGCTTGAACTCATGACCCTAAGATCAAGAGTTAGATACTTAACTGAGCCACCCAGGAGCCCCAGTGTCAATGATCCATTTTGAGTTAATTTTTGTATACAGTGTGAGGTAGGTATCAATGTTCATTTTTTTTGCACATAGACTTTCAGTTGCTCTAACACCATTTGTTAAAAAGATTATCATTTCTCAATCAAACTGTCTTTGTACTTTTGTCAAATTATCAGTTGACTATATATGTGAGTCTCTTTCTGGGCTCTGTATTCCGTTCCATTGATACCTCTCTGTATCCATTAGCCATCTATTTTTTTCCTCTGTCAGATTTAATAGGTATGTAATGTTCTAGAGGGTGATAACCAGCATATATTTAAGTATCCCTAGTTCAAGATATCATAGTTCCAAATAAGAATTGCTTTCTGTTCTAAGAATCTGAAACAGAAAGGTAACAGCAACATCAAAAAGCAAACTGAACAGAACCTGGCTGATGTGAAGCGGAACAAGAATGTTGTAACAGGCAATAATACCCCAAGGCTAGGCAACTGCTCTGCCTGGAAACAGAGTTTTCAACCTTAAACAACCCAGATGAGGTGAATCCTTTGGCATAACCTATTTCCATGTCAGATTCATAGCTTTGTAGTGGGTTCAATTGTTTGTATTTTGTTTTAACCTGGCTTAGGTGCCAGATATTAATCAAAAATTCAGCAGCCACAGTGTTCTAAAAAAGAACCATTCACAGGTACATACAGTATGAACTTACAGACATTCTTCAAATGTTACTCTAGAAACTTTTAGCCAAAACAAAGCAAAATTAATTTTCTCATACAGAAACATTCCTTTTATGCTTTTTTGTTGGAATAAAGAGTATTTTATCAGTATTTTGTGAAAATTATGTTAATAGGAGCCTTTCCACATTATGAAAGGCTCTCTATTATCTTAAGACTTCAAGACTCCATGAATCAAAATGATGCATCCTAGAGCCACAGCACAAAAGACCCAAAGCAGTGGTGCTGCAATCCTACCATCCTTAGGTTGCAACCCCCTCTGGAGGCCAGGCTGTTAGGCGCTTCATTTTTGTTGCAGGCTGGGCTTACGTACTGTAACAGGTGTTATGTCCCCTTATTCCTACTTAAAATTGTTGCTATTCACTGGCACAGCTTAGAAGCAAAGCTAGCTAGGTTAGAAGAAAGGACTCTCATTTTGTCTCTCTAGAAGAGCATAACCTTGTCTTCTGCAGACATCCGAGCCTAACATTGTAAGAGACAGATAATCTAGATCCAGACTTGCTTTTTAACCTTATTTACTTGTATTCACGTATGCTCCCAACATACAGGAAAAGGTTAAGTGATATGTGTATTTTCATAACTGATTCATTTGCTACAAAAACTACGAGCAAAACCTTTTAAATATTGGCTAAAATGTAAACACATTTTGTTCCAAAATTCTTTCCATACTACCCAGCAGAGGTTAAAACAATAAAATGCATAAAGCGTAATTTTTAAAACTCCACTGGAATACTGGTAAATCCTACCTGAGAATATAATAATGAACATAACGCCAAACAATTAAGGCTGGCTAATAACTTTGCAATGTTATCCTGGTCTTCAATTTCTGGGCCACTCTCTAGAAGCATCAGGATCAGACATTCTTACCTTCTATCACACTAAATGTACTTTCACAGGTCCGCTACATATCCTTTTTTTCTAGGTGACTGGGCAAGTACATACCTAGTACATCTAAAACCAAGTCTTACCACACAGTAGCAGGATATAAAATAAAAGGACTACGACACTCTAGCCTTTGTATGAGGCCTACATGATATCTTTCTAAACTCTTGGAAGCCAAGCCAAGGGGTTTTCTTTTTAACTCCCTTTAACAAAGACTGTCTTTAAGATATTTCACGTTACGGTCAGTCTTGTGAACAAATAAGCATATCTGGAAATTTTCTATTAATTTGTAATGATTAATAAGACTAAAAAAGTAAGTGCTTATCTAAAAGGAAGAAAAATTAACAGGAAGTCATTATATAATTTTTGAAGTTAAGAAAACATCCTTTTTCACAGGACCAAGAAAATCAAATATGCAGCAAAGAACAAGTCTAATTTCCTATCTGTTAAGAGTGTGTGTGTGTGTGTGTGTGTGTGTGTGTGTGTGTGTATAAGTGAAAATACAAATTAAAGAGAAAGGATTTGGTACTTAAGCTCATATGCCAATTAATCTACCTTTAACCACAAGAAAAGTGCTTTTCAGTAGGAAGAGAGACCTACCCATGATCATGTAATAAATTTGAGACTATTTGAATAAGATAATTCTTTAAAGAAGCAGCTAAGTCAATACCATAAATTTGAAAACAGAAAGGAGACTAGTTGACATGACAAAATTAGCAGTTAGCAATAGCAGGAAAATGCATTAAGGATCTTTAAAATAAAGGAAAAATTTAAGTGAGTGAAAGTAACAAATCAAATATAAAATAATATTAAAAATCTAGTAAGCTACTTGTATACTTCAAAATAATAATGGAAATCCTATTTATAACATTCACATAGGTGCATTTAGTGTTTACTTATTTTTTTAATGTTTATTTATTTATTTTTTTATTTGATAGAGAACGCAAGCATGGGAAGGGGCAGAGAGAGAGGGAGAAAGGATATAAAGTGGGCTCTGCACTGACAGCAGCAAGCCCGATGCGGGGCTCGAACTCACAAACCACAAGAATATGACCTGAGCCGAAGTCGGATGCTCAACTAACTGAGCCATCCTGGTGCCCCCATGTAGGTGCATTTAAATAGTAAACACATTGAAATCAACATGAATACACACATATATTGAATGAACTAATAATACACAGAGTGTAGCAATATCTAAACAATAAGACTAAGGAGAGAAGAGGGATCAAATATTACTAACATATCAAAGTTGGCAAAAAGGTAGGAAAGAACTGTAATGAATTCTGTGAGATTCCTCTCCAAAGTAGGTCATTACCAAATAATTTATATTGTGTCTACTTTTAAAAAGACAAGCTTAAATAAAGGCAAAGATTCAATAAGGTGAACAAAAGAGAATAAAATCCACTCATTTAGATTAATGTTGATGAAACACTAAGGCAATGGTTCTTAAAAAAAGTTATAGAACTTGTAGAAAACTGATTTTGGCTGGCAGAACGGACCCTCTTACTTTATCTTCCTAGAATAGAGTGTCCTTGTCTTCTACAAACATCTGAGCCTAGCAATGAAAAAAGACAAATAATCTGGATCCAAACTTAATTTTTAACCTTATTTACCTTTATTCACCTATGCTCCCAACATTTAGGAAAAGGTTAAGTAACATGTATATTTTCATCACTAATTATTTGGCTACAAAAACTATGAGAAAATCACATGCTAGACTTACTGAATGATTTTTTCTTTGTTTTGTGTTTTTGTTTTTTGAGGGGGGTGGGTCCTACCACATGCATTTTGTAAAAGCCAAACAAAGTTTAAATTTGTCTTTAGGTTATTCGAATACGCACTCTTGGTAGGCATGGAGGGAGTTATTTAATTTAATTAATTATTAATTAATTTAAGTTTATTTACTTAGAGAAAGAGAGAGAGAGAGAGAGAGCATCAGTTGGGGAGGAGAGAGAGAGAGTAAGAATCCCAAGCAGGTTTGCACTGGCAGCGCAGAGCCCAATGTGGGGTTCGACCTCATGAACCATGGTATCATGACCTAAGCCAAAACCAAAAGTCAAAGTCTCGACCTACTGAGCCACCAAGGCACCCCTGGAGGGAGTTGTTTTAAATAGTGTGGTCTGTAAAGATGTTTGTTTGAGCAAAGAACTGCATGAAGAGAAGGAATGGTTACTAAGACTATCTTAGAGAGGAAACTTTCAAGCTGAGGTAACTCAGAGTGCACAGGCCTGAAAAAGGAATGAGCTTAGCATGTCTGTGAAACAGCAAGGACAGTATGCTGCCTTTGAAGTGAGCCACTAGAGTAAGGTAAATAGCTTGGCCAAAGTGTGTAAGAAAGCCGAGGGTGTGAGGACCAGAGCACAGAGTACAGGGGTTGCCTTTGTCAGAAAGAAGCATAGAAATTCCGATGCAGATGGGTAGATTGGTGGCGGCAAATGAAGACTTTCTCTCACTGGTTCAGTTTCCATAATGAAATAAGAAGCAAGGTGATCAGCCAAAAGTGAGAAGAGTAGTGAAGCTGTTGGGTGTCAATAATTAATATGATTCTCCTCTAGGAACAACAAGAAAACCAACCAAGAAACCTATTAGAAGCAATGAAGCAGCTATTCATTTCCTCTCTGCCTACATCCCCATATTAGGGAATCTACCCTACTCCTAGCCCTGGAAGAAATAGCCTTATTCTATCAGTTAGATTCAGGTTCTGCTACACTTAATAGAAACTCCAATAATGTGACTTAGGTAACTTGAAGGTTCTTTTATCCCACACAGAAAAACTCCAGAGATAGGCAATCCAAGTTGGAATTGTGGTTCCATGAGGATTTTAAGGCCCCAGGCTCTTTCAATCTCTCTGTTTTACTAAGGCTAGCCCCCTCCCTCTTTCCTTTAGAAAAGACTGCCTGAGAATCAGATACACTTCTGTTTCATTTCATCAGCAAGAATTCGGTCACAAGGCCTTGCCCGGCTACAAAGAAGTATGGTGAATGTCGTCTGATGAGGCGGTCAAGAGTCCATCTAAATATTTCGGTTCTCATTACTAAATAAGTAGGGTAGTGGAAGATGGAGGGACATAGCATCTCTGTCACACCTGCATATCTCATGGCTTTCTAAGAGCCCCTCCACCATCACTGTCCTCACCAATGACATAACTCAATGGATGGCTAACCCAAGCCAAGGCAGTAAGATTCTCTCTCTGGAAAGTCAGGCTTTGGGACACAGAAATCTAAGCAATTACTTGTGAAGAGCTGAACTGCAGGAGACAACAGGCAAGAGCCCTACTGAGAAAACACAAGATTGTAGAAGAGAACAAATGAACAGACAAAAGGAGAGTTGAGAACACAGACGGAGAGAAACATAAGTTTGTGACAACAGCCATTCCTGTCAGGCCTGTATGCAATTCTTTTATTTGGATTCTGTGCAACTCTTCTATTCTTTTATGCAGAAATCCCTTTAGTTTATTTATATGTAAAATCACTTTATAGAAAAATATGAGTTTTTGAGTAGGTTTCTATTCCCCACAACCAAAGGATCCTTAAGATAGCTAATAAAAAAATTATGATTTAATATTATGTGCACATGAAGTATTTCTGTATCTTTGGTGAAACTTGTGGAAGATACTCATCATGTTCTTCTGCACCCCTTTTGGACAGATGGGTAAGATAGAATTTCCTTTAGAATTTTGTACTTTTTAAAAAGTATATAATAATTAGAAATTGATATCCTTCTTTTTTAAATTCAGATAATGGCAATTAAGTAATGTTTGTCTTTTTCTGTCCTACCAGGAAGACAATGACTAGATTTATTACACAATTACAAGTATTTATAGCAATTCCTGGTTAGAGGACAAAGCCTGGAGGAGATTTCATTATTGTTTCTAAGCATTTACTGCTCTACCTTGTAAAACATTTCTATTTCACCACAGAGCCACCAGGCTTGGCCACATCACTTGCTCTCACCAACAAAATGGTGAGGTCATAGATGCCACATCTAAGTAGAAGCTTTAAGAGTTAGCATATGATTCCATCGTCCCTCTTTTTCCTCTGCCGTGCCTCTCGGCCAGAGGCTTTTCCTTCATCCTGGACCCTTCAATGTAAGTGATATGCAGCAGATCCACAGATCATGCCAGGATGTAGCCAGAACAAAAGAACAAACATTAGTTTTAACCCACTGAGATTTTGGGATTGTTTGTCATCATAGCATAACCTAACTTAAGCTGACTAATAAAAGAAGCAATTCAGTGTGTTTATGGGCAGGACACTGAGGTAGATCAGAAAGGACAAAAGGACAAAAATGTCTGAGGGGACCACTAGGGACATCCAGGATTCCTGTCTCAATACCTATCACCACCACTCAGCCAGTTATCTAAGCCACAAGCCTAGGAGTCATCTGGAATATATCTTTCTCCTTTGGGTCTCCTATATCCAAATCTTTTGCTTCCTTATCATCTAAATCCATCCCCATAGATACTACTTTAGTGGATTAACCCTTATTACCTCTTCCTTGGACTAATAATCTACTAATGTGTCTTTGTGTTTTGATCTCCTTCTTCCAGCCCATCCCCTACACTTATGTAGAATAATATTTCTAACATGATGTCATACCTTTGCTAGAAACATTCGATGTGAGAGTTTCACTTCAGCTGGATACAAGTAAGCTGGCCCCAGCCAACTGTTCTCTGGGCTCTGGAGGGGCTGTCAGACCATTAACAGGTTCAAGCACCAGCTTTGCCACTTTCTACACACAAATCACTTAACCTCTTTAAGTGCAGTGGTTTTTGTTTGTTTGTTTGTTTGTTTTTGTAAAACGGGAATCATAATACAGACTATATCTTGCAGCTTTGTTGTACAGGTTAAATTCGAGAAATAAATTGATTTGGCAAATCAGTGGTCTGGTCACACTGTAGAACAAGAAATATTTGTGGAATAACAAAACGATTCTCTGGCTCCAGCACCTATGAACACTTCACAGCCCTTATCTGTTCATACAGCTATCTCTACTAGACACTAAGCAACTTGTGAAGAAACTCGGACTTACTAATCTGAGCATCCTGGGACCTAGCACAGTGCTTGGTACAAAGGAGAAACTCAAAATAATGTGCAAAAGTGAAGCCATACCTGAAAGGTGGTAAAATCTCTGAACACTTTGGGGGGAAAGGATACAAAGGGTAAAACTAGAGAAAAAAAAGACGGGAGGAAAAAATAAAATCACTAACTATAAGTTTCCCTCAGGCCCTTGTGCAACTTCATGTGTTTTCAACTTTGTGCTAAACAAAGATCTTTGCATCTTGAGTGGCCTCTTTCTTCTGTATTTTGCCAATTTAATTGATAGGTGAATTCACAACGTATAGACAAAGAAAGTAGGAGAGCAATGAATTTCAAAACTCTTCAATGTGACTAGATTTGTTCCAGGGTAGAGAATACTTCCTCAAATGCTTGAGTAACTTAAGAAATGTTTTTCTGCACATAATCTCAACACTACATTTCAAATGTACAACTCCGTTCTCCAAAAACAAGTGATACTACCAGATCAATAGAATGTAACTCTCAAGCATAATACAAATCAATACATTCTAAAGAGATGCAAATGCTTTTTCTCCATTTTGACAGGAGAATCTCCCCCACGTGGGCATTTCACTGCTTCCTGTCTTCCATTTGAAATCTAATTGTAAAAACAGTAGGGTTGTCAACTTTCTGAAGTATATAATTGAAGTTCAAGGATTTTGTTTGTTTGTTTGTTTTATTTTGAAGGTGATTCCTTGGATATGGATTAAGGTTCTCAATGAACTAACTGGGCATTTTAAAAGTGTTTTTTTTTAGTTCAAACAGCCCAAGAAACAGTTTTGTTCAAAATATCCAAAAATCCTTGCTATAAAGACCCAAACAGAAGAAAAGTAGAAGCTTGCCAGAAATGCCAAATGATGGTATGGTTTACATTATAATTTTTACTATTCCAAAATTTTAAATGTAACAGATAAAGGCAGTAAAATAAACCATCTAGTCTACATTGGGGTATTATACAATACTAATTTCAAGGATTGGACTTAATGCTAAAATGTTATTTCTTTCCAATAGTGGCTCCAAAAAATGGTTTATCTTCCTAGCATTAGGGTATAATTTATGAAATTGATGATATTTGTCCATTCTTGATCTACAAAAATGGCAATTGGACATTCAACTCTTTTTTTCAATGTTAATTTATTTTTGAGAGAGAGAGAGAGACAGAGTGTGAGTGGGGAGAGGGGCAGAGAGAGAGAGAGACAGAATCCCATCAGCACAGAGCCTGATGCAGGGCTCAAACCCACGAGCCATGAGATCATGACCTGAGCAGAAGTCGGACGCTTAACCGACTGAGCCACCCTAGTGCCCCACATTCAACTCTTTTTTGACCTGGTATTTTGAACTTTCCCAGAAATATATATTGCCTACCTAACATCCATAATAATTTGTAGACACGTCTATTAGGGCACTCGACATACTAAATTGTAATTAATTGTTTATAATTGCACTCATATACTATATTTTGAACATGTGCCTTTATTTTCATGTTCCTGGAGTCTAGCACTGTCTGGCACATAGCAGTTCTTGCAGCATCTGGCTACAAGAGTAACATATGTTTGAGAGTAGAATGACTGTTTAGGAAAGAACATATACAAAATAAAAAGCAAGTTCTAGTACAAGTTAGCACGCAAACGTCATTAAAATTGGGACTGCTCCATAGCTTAGTCATCTGCTATTCCATACCAAAGAGATAATACCTGCAAATTTTCTTTATTCAGAGACCAAGTTACCCACAGTATATATCTCGCATTTCTTTCTCTTCCTCTTTTTAAATGTCTGCTTCAGTAGACATCTCAGAGCAAACGAAGGTAAACAGAAGCAGAAATGCTCTAAATGGTTAATGCAGTCCTTGCTTGTAAATGTTCTGTTGAACAGAAGAGGGGGACTTCTCAGAGATGATGATTCTAATGGTTAAAAAAGGGTTGTTAAAAGGTCTGCGGATTTCAATCTGTTATTGTATTATCTTTTAAAATTTGTACTATAATTTAAAAATGCATACTATCTTCTAAATGTTTGAAATTTAAATTTGGTATTATCTTTTTGAATCTGGACTTCCTGTGACTGATCATATTGAGACTCAGATCCCCAAGGCTGAGAGAAAGCTCACAAATGTTTTTGAGAAGCTAGAAACAATGGGAAGTTAAGAAATCCTAGTAACATATGTCAAACCCAACAAAGAGAGACTGGCGAGGCTACAATTGGCACCATCTAATTTGGGTGTTCACCCAGGCCTCGGGGAGTATACTCAAGAGGTATTTACGACTATATTACCCCTTGCCTCGTAACTTAAAGTTCAATCCAACTCATTAGGTCTTCCATCCCAACTTCAATATCCATATCTAAATTCCTGGTACTATCATAACAATGATATTTCATATTCAGTCAACCTAACATAAGTCATAACTAAAACACAAATACGACTTAACTTTACCAATAAGAGAGTTGTTTTAAGACAAAGGTCAACTAAATATCATGGGTCAACAGAACACAGCTGATCAAACCAGAACCTGTTCAAACATCAAAACTAATACCACTCTGGTTAACCTTGAAATATTTCTATCAAATATTTAATGATTATAATTTGAGGGTATGTGTCAGTATTTTTTTGATTCATATTTCAGTGTAATGAAAATAATTTAGAAGAGTAATCACAATATAATTACATTTGATAGAAATTACACAAAGACAGAATTTCTATAATGATTATAATCATCACAACAAACCAATGATTTCTAACTATTTGGTCTGCTTGTTACATCTGATTTTATCCTTTGGTCTTTTATTATGAATCCCTACACGGATGCTAAAAAATAGGGCAGACAGCTGAATTTGGTTTATAGGATTAACTTGCAGCAGTTGAGCTCCACCTACAGGCAAAAAAATATTTCTTTACAATCAACTTTAAAATAGGGCGTTCCAAAAGACCAGCGCCAATTAAGTCCAAACTTAAAATTAACCTTAGGTGCTCAGTAGAATAACCTGGAGTGCTTTTTTTTTATTATTTATTTTATTTTATTTTATTTTATTTTTTTCTAGAGTGCTTTTTTAACCTTAGGATGCCGTACCAAAATTTCTGACAGACTTAGTCAGGGGTGGGGCCTATTCTTAGGTGACCTCAATGTACTGAAAAGGTTGAAAGACACTGATTTAAATCTTTACCAGCACATATCTTTTTAAAACATCAGAAATACTTAAATATCATATTTTATTCCTTATAAAATTATTTCAGTCCCAGTATATTGACCCTTTTATTTTATTTTTTTAACATAACACTAACTTGAGAGTTAAACTATAGTGAAGCTGCTATAACTAACTAATAATTTTGGACATTTTTTTGTACGCAAAATAAGTGTTCATGAGACAAATGTGGAAATTTCTAAGTAAGAGTGAAAAACTGTATTTTCCCTTTGAAATCCTGTACTGTCTTCTCTATCCCGACCTCCTTATTTTTCTTTTATTTCTCTTTGAGGGCAGGAGAGGTAAGATGAAGGAGGGAGAGAGGAGGATGTCAATATTGAAAATCTGGGGGAAGAGGGGAACAGTTAAAAATAGATGTTTTGGTGTTTTCACTATTTATTAAGGCAAATTTTGCCAAATAAGCTTTATTTAGTCCTTAAAGAAAAGTCAGCTCTGCTAAATTATAAGTTATATTAATTACAGGGTGTATAAATATTGCAACTTGTATTAAAGCCAGTAAGACAGGAGAATTGAGGACTTAAGCACTTAAGCATAACAACTATTTGTTTCATCTGTTAAAAATTCAAAATGCATTTTTGTCACATTATAAACCTAACCTGTACCATATTCATAGTTCTTAAAAATTAGAAAATGCATGTTTTGAATGAAAATGAGAGAGAAAAAGCATCCTTGATTGTATGTATAATCTGACTTAAGGTTACAGACTTGATATGATATATAAGCTCATATATGATCATTAAAACATTGTCAGTAGTTGCCCAATATTAATCTACTATATTTAAGTACGATTTCTGAATATAAGGGTTTATTACCATCAGTGGAGATTGCTGACAATTACTTTTCAGGTTACATGAAGGAAAAAATTGAGGAACCGAAGCAGTGCCAATAGGGAAATGCCTTTTATTTTTAAGTTTTTCTATATGAAGTGGAGAAACATAGCAGAAAAATAAGAATGTTGCTGGGGTTCCTGGGAGGCTCAGTCAGCTAAGCATCCAACTCTTGGTTTTGGCTCAGGTCATGATCTCACAGTGCTATGAGTTCCAGCCCCACGTCGGGCTCTGTGCTGACAGTGTGGAGCCTGCTTGGGATTCTCTCTTTCTCTCTCTCTCTCTGCCCCTCCCCTGCTCACTCCCTCTGTCTCTCTCTCTCAAAATAAATACACTTAAAAAAAAAATAAGAATGTTGTTTATATGTAGTTACACCCATCTTATCCCCAAATGTAGGCGATCCCAAGAAAACATTTTTAAGGCAGTATTCTTTAAAATGTATACCATAAAGTTGAATAATAAAATCACAAAGGAGAGTTTTTCAGTTAAGTTGAATTTCAGAATATAGTGTTGAGTCACAAAATTTAACAACTCTTCACTATCAGACATTTGCTGAAATTTCTTTTCTGACAGAGATTAGGAGGGGTATATGGTATAAATCAGAGTTGAAAAGATACTTAAGAATTTTTTCAGGCCCGCACACTTTCATAACCAGTTGTGACATATTTTACTCACCTAAATCTAAGGATTTGGCTTTTCATTCTATACGTTACTCTACTGCTTGCATTGGTATTAGACAAACACGGCCTTCCGCATCTAACTAATATATTGCTTGCCCCACATATAGAAATTTGTAGGGGCTTTTAAAGAAGAGATTAGAGAGAAAATGAAGAGGAATTTGACTCCAGGGACCATTGCTGTAAGTACTTTAAAACTGTATTTTTGGCCCCCAAACAGGCTAACACACAACTGGCATATCTATCAAACATTATGAAAATAGTGTTCTGAAAAAGAAGTGGAAGAGAGGACTCAATATTAATTTAGAGTGAAGGAGAGAAAGACAACTGACACCAGGAAGCACCATAACCGACTCACCTGCGGGTAACCAACTTCTTCACTTCTCCCTCTCCAGTGGACTTCACATTTGCACCGGTGTCCTTTTTTAATTTTTTTGCAATCCTTTCTCTCATCAGGTTCTTCCCATCACCATCAATATATTCATCATGCTCTGCACCTTCATATTCTCCATCCTGTAGAAATTGAAATGCAGTATTTGCTAGGCATCCCACATCCCCTCACACCACCAGAGATCCATCTCCGACTCTCCACATTGCATTCTAAGCCAGTTTTGTTTTTTTATTTTAAATTAGTAAGGACTCGAAGCATTTGCTACAGGCGGGAATACCCGTATGGTCTGCTGTAGGCCAACTACATCAGTATGGGATACCTGAGTAAGGAGTGTTTGCTCCCTTCACACACAGCCCCTCCGTGCAGCACAGGCCGTGCTCCCTCTGTATCACCCAGGATATTGTGTGGTCCACATTCCTGTTCTTTCCCAGGGGAAATGTAACTTCTGCAGGCAGTTGGCCAGCATACCGACCTCAACCAGAGATTAATTCAAGTAGATGAGGAGAAGGTGGAGAAGCTTAGATTTCTTACTATAATTGAAGTCACAGCAATTACTCCCCTTCTCAGAATCCTCCAGGGGACCCTCAACTCACTCAGGACCCTGTACAGTCTGTACTCCCTGATACAATCTCCTACAACTCCAGGCAGGCAACACCAGTCAGCTTTAGCGCTGGCGTTCTCTCCATTCAGAAACACCCAAACTCTATGCACCTGCACTGCTTGCTCTTACACCTCCTTTAGGTCTTTTTTATAATCAGCTTTAATAGCCAATACAATTAATAAAGATCGCTATAGTCTTGAACGAGAATCTTCTGAATTGTGTACATTAAGGAATACTGCTATAAATGACTGATCTAAGCATTTTCCCATACACTGTGTAGGATGTCCACGCATCAACATTTAAACTTTTGTTTAAAAAAATTTTTTTTTATGTTTACATATTTTTGAGAGAGTGAGAGACAGACTGTGAGCAGAGAAGGGGCAGAGAGGGAGACACAGAATCTGAAGCAGGATCCAAGTTCTGAGCTGTCAGAACAGAGCCTGACGCGGGGCCCAAACTCACGAACCGTGAGATCATGACCTAAGCCGAAGTCGGACACAACCGACTGAGCCACCCAGGCACCCCAACATTTAAACTTTTAACACAATGAAATAAAATCAATGACATCTGAATTTTGAGTATTCTAGTAGTGAGAGGGAGAAAAATGGGCTAGAAATTCATATACGTATGATTTCAGTTTGTAGGGAAATACACATCTACATGCACACTTGGAAGGAAATAATTCAATCAAAATAAATGATTTACTTTTCAGATCTTTAAAATTTTGTTAATTGTTCAAACTATATTTATAGTAAGATTAATACTCACATTAGCTGAATCTCCTGCTGCATCACCTTTTTCGCTACAAAAAAAATGAAAGCAAGTAAAGTTTACCTTCAAAATGAAACTAATAAAATTATTCACTAATCAAAATTTAGAATATTTTGCTGGGATTAACAGTTCAAAACATAGGAATTTCAGAATGGTATTGTAGAGCAAACAGAAACATTCTAAAAGAGATTCATTTTTACAAATAGAATAATAAGTATGCCCCATTAGCACATATACAAATTCACTAGAATTAACAGAAAAAAGCAAATAACAACCAATAGTGATTTTTTTTTTCAACGTTTTTTATTTATTTTTGGGACAGAGAGAGACAGAGCATGAACGGGGGAGGGGCAGAGAGAGAGGGAGACACAGAATCGGAAACAGGCTCCAGGCTCCGAGCCATCAGCCCAGAGCCTGACGCGGGGCTCGAACTCACAGACCGCGAGATCGTGACCTAGCTGAAGTCGGACGCTTAACCGACTGCGCCACCCAGGCGCCCCGCAATAGTGATATTTTTATGAACAGAGGAGTTGAGAAAACAATTTCTTCCATTGGCTTGACATATTCTGGCTGGAAAGGCCAAATCCTTAAACTACCAGGATATTAAGAAAAGATTTTTTTGAAATAGAATTTTTTAACACAAGCTAAATTCAGTACAATAGTGTTTTAATCCCCATTTGAGACATTGTCCCAATATCATGTGCAGTTGTATTTAACAGTAATACATCCTCCCTTCTCAGAGAGAAGCAACAAAGATAGAGAGTTTTCTGTTAACTCCTAAAATATGTCAGAAAAAAATACTCAATGACTTGGTCTAAAATACAGTGACTTCACAAAACTTTTCAACTCTGATTTGTCTACTCATCATACCAACTGGTACAAAATGCTTCAAAGCAACTTTGAATTAAACATTAAACTTAAAAAAAAAAAAAGCAAACAGTTTCCTATTCAAACTATCCCAAGATTTAAAAGTTTAGCACTTGGGGCGTCTGGGTGACTCAGTCAGTTAAGCGTCTGACTTCAGCTCAGATCATGATCTCACAGTCCGTGAGTTCGAGCCCCGCATTGGGCTCTGTGCTGCCAGCTCAGAGCCCGGAGCCTGTTTCAGATTCTGTGTCTCCCTCTCTCTGACCCTCCCCCATTCATGCTCTGTCTCTCTCTGTCTCAAAAATAAATAAAGGTTAAAAAAATTAAAAGAAAAAAAAAGTTTAGCACTTAATTTTAAATTTAATTAGTTCAACAGAGATAGATAGTAAGATGAGTGTAAGAGGCCAGTGTGCTTCCCTCCATTATGCTAGAACCTCTACTATCTCCATCACCAAAATGCTTTTGTTTTTTGTCTGAGTGGAAAAAACTGGATTTAAGAGAACAGACCATTTTGTCACAAAAGCAGCGAGAAAATATCTGAGCCAGAAAATAAGGATTTGGGATCACATTGGTAGCATACTAACCTTCCAACAGCTGGCACAGAACTGAGATGGGGATCATCCTTAAGCAAGTCATGACTACTTTTGCTTTTTCCCTTCATGCTCTAGGAAGAAATATATGATATAATCATAAGCGAGGAAGAAATAAAATAGTCTTCCAAAAGGGCAAGTTAACAAATTTACATAAAATCTAGTACTGCTGTAATGTGGCTAGCAAAAGATATATGTTCCTGAAATTTTCAGCATAAATTAAAGCTTTATAAGTAAGAAGCTAACTCTTGCATTGACAGAAAATATTATTTTAAAAACACCTTTTCCTCCAAAAAATGATACATCCTTCAAAATAAGTTACCACAGAACTGCACATATACATGTATTGTTTCTCTGAAGAACCCGATCACATTCTCTGACCTTTAGCACAGAACCAGAGTTAATAGTTGAAAAATAAAGATCTCATAGGCCACTTAATCTAGTCTCTCACCCAAAGCAGGAATCTCCTTGACATCACTGCTGACTAGTTAACCAGTATCTCAACACCTGAAAGGAGCTTACAACCACACCACACACACACACACACACACACACACACACACACACACACACACCACCCTTTTTAAATTCTTCTAGTCTTCTCTTCTTGGACAGTTCTCTTTCTAATTGGAGGGGAAAAAATCCACGTGCAATTTCTAACCATCCAACCAGTCCTAGTTTTACCTTCTAGAACTAAAACAAACTACAAGCAATGTCTGCTATTAGGTATAGTGAATAGAGTACAGTTTAAATACAAAGAGATTGGCAGGTATGATAATGACCCCCTACAGATGTCCACATCCTAGTCCTCAAAGCCTGTGAATATGTTACCTGACATGGCAAAAGGGACTTTGTGGATAAATTAAGGATTCTGAGATGGGGAGATTATCCTGGTTTATCAGGGTACATCCAATGTAATCACAAGAGTCCTTACAAGTGAAAGAGGGAGGCAGGAGAGTCCATCCCATAATGATAAAGCATGAGAAAGACTCTACGGGCTATTGTTGGCTTTGAAGCTAGAGGAAGCGGCCACAAGCCAAGGAATGCAAATGAGCTCTAAAGGTGGAAAAGTGAAGGGAAGAGATTCTTCCCAGAACCTCCAGAAGGAAGGAAGCCTGGCCAATACCCCAGTACATAGCCCAGGGAAACCTGTTTTGGACCTGTGACCCCAGAAATGTACCATATAAAATCTGTTTTGCTTCAAACCACTAAATTGATAGTCATTAGTTACAGCAGAAATATGAGAAGAATACAAATATATTAACATCTTTTTAAAACTAGTTAAGTATGAACAACTAGGACGATAAGTAAAGTTTAATACAATTTAATCAGGCCAGAACAGTTTGTAAATTAGACTGTTCAACATTTCTGACAACTTCTGTGCAAAAGGCCTCGCAGCAGTCTTCATGCTGTGTGCACCCCCAGATCCAAGCTTTTGGGAGACTTTAATTTCTTGGAATAAATGAGAATAGGACAAAGCATTCTTATTTTATTCTCAAAAGTGGTATATTTGTCCATCCATATCACTTTTTATGGGTGAGAAAAAGAGTCTTTTTATAACTTGGGATTTGAGGTAAAAATGTTAGCATATCTTGCAGTGAGAGAAATGCTATGTGTATCACTGTGAATGTGGCACAGTTTACTATTTTTTAAATCTAGCTATTGAGATACCTTTATAATGAAACTACCACTTAACTTGCCTCATTGAAAACTGCTTGTTTGATTGTAGACTTTCACATGAAAAATATTTTCTGACATCTGTTTTTAAATTAGACACAAAGATTTGGGAGTAAACTTTAAACCAGTACGGACAGTTGAATAAAACTATTATTTAAGAAAGCAAAACGAAGGCAGGGATCCTCCAGATAAAAACTCTCCAAATGTTTGAAGCCTAGGACCACATTTTCACTTAGTTTTTACATCTTCAAAGTATATCCAGCTCGTCAAGCATTCTCCATGTGCAATGGTTTTTGGCTTCATCCCCATCCTCCGCAAGATCCTCCCTTCCTCTGAATGCATCTGGTTTGTCAGTATCCTTCTTAAATGTGTTCTGAACTGAACAAAATGCTGCAAATGTGATCCCCCCAAATGCAAAGAATGTTAAATTCCTTATTCAGAGACCTTACTCTTCATAATTCAACTAGGACTTATGGCCTATAAAGTCTTATACCTATTCAGCTGATTGCATTAAGTTCAAGTACAGAATTTACATGTACTCCTATTCCACTTTAACTTCCTAGTTCAAATAATCATGCACAGGTTGACAACAAAGCACTCTTTGGGCAGAAGTATTCAATGAACTATAAACCCATCTGACTATAATATCTCCCAGATCACATTTCCTCGTGTTGTCCACAAGACTCTGACAGTATGCTTTCCAGAACTCAAGATACGTTATTATGGCATCCTCCTATCATGCAATCCTATCAAAAAGGAAATGAAGTCAGTCTGGCAAGTCACTTAACTAGAGTCTCAGTTTCCTCATCTATAAAGGAAGGAAGTTGGACTAGATCCCTTTGAGCTGTAAAATTCTATTATTCTAAAAGAGATTTTATCAGGTAGTAGAAAGATACTGAAATAAATAATGAAGGAAAGCTAACCCATTTGGGAGAGGTACTTTGTCAGGAATAAATGAGTGGGGTGAAGTTGTCTCTGTAATCCCACACTGATAATCCATAAACCAGAGGGGTTCTATCTTATTTCTACTTTCACATAAAGTAAAACCCCAAAGCCCCAGTTCAGACTTCAGCATTATTAACTTGTGATGTTAGGTTCTGGAATAAAGCTTAACACACTGTGGAGTCAATGAACTTGATAAGCAAATGAATAATGAAACAATTATTTTCAAGACTTCTAGAAATATTTAACTTCATCCATCCAGTGAAACTGAAAATTGTTCTTGGTCATTGTAAAAGACACTTGACTTTGGTTCTAATTATTACATACATTTAAAAACAGTAAGTCTTACTTTTATCTATTGGTCATACTTTTCCAATATTCAGGCTAGCATTCATTTTTCTTAGCAAGGTCTCATTTAACCCCAAAGGTAAACTGTATTGGAACAGTTCTCAAAGTCTGAAGAACAGTACAAAAAGAAAATATATAAAATATACTTCCATTTTTTTTTTTTTTGGCTCTAGAGTTTGTCTCATGCCCTCTAGAGAATTTCCTTTCCTCTAACTCAACAACCTGCAATGATTTTTTATTGTTGTTGTATTTTCTCAAACTAAACTTATTCATGTCTCCATTATATAAACAGACCAAATAGCTAAATTCGGTAAGCCAAAGATTCTGCACAGTGTGCCGAGTCCCATTCACATGTGGAGAATGGGTTGTTGGTGGGTCATGATGTACAGGATGCCCTTCAAGGCTGCTCAATCTATGATCCAGGAGCCCCAGGGAGTGCTCAGTAAGAGCACTAGGGCAGTTGTGTGGAGTTAAGGCTTCCAACCCCAAATTGTTGGTGAAGTTTTTTGCCAACCCAACCCTCTAGACTGCTTTAACATGAGGGCAGCAGCGTCTGAATAATAATCACAATCATATTAGAGACTGTTTGATATTCTTTAGCTCTCTGAGAATATAATACAGATTATAACATAGAGTATACTGTTTAAGACATTTGACTTTCAAAAACATTTTCCAAGACTGCATATTGTATTGAAGTAATGACTACCCACGTCCTTATTTCACAATCTAAATGGTTCAGAGTATTTTCATGTTACAAGGAGGAAATGTAAGGTTCGGAGAGACTAAGTAAAGATCACAAAGTATCAGTGGAACGCAAAGTGCCAATATGAGTGTGTATGATCCCAAATCCATGCTATCTCTACTCCAACCTACTGTCACTCAAAGATGACACAGTTTACCATCAAAGAGCCCACAGCCCAGGACTCTACACACTTAATATGGAAGAAAGAAAAGGGTATAATGTTTGAGTAGTATACAGTGAGAACATAGTCACATATTTCTTGTGTAATAAAACAAAATGGATGTTATTAAAAGGAAAATGTTAACTGTCACAAGAGAAGCAAAGGTTAGATCAGAAAAAGAAACAATTAAGAAAAGACATTTAGAAAGATGGTATTTTAGGTGTTGAAAATAAGTGTGACTTTGACATCCAGAATGGGATAGGACTTCAGGCAGGTGAAAAACGTGAACAAAGACACACAGAAAAGAAAATACAAAACATTTATGTAGAACAGCAAATAGTTCAGGTCTGCTAACTGTGTTTCCTACATTTCCCTGATAAGAATTCCAGGGAATTCATTAAAAGTACAGCTTCTCAGGCCCCTTCCTTGGAGATTCTGATTCAGTAGGTCTGAAATGGGGTGTAGGAATGTAATTTTTAATTTTTAAGGAAATATTGGAGCTATTTTCCAGTGGTTTTAAATGGTTTAGGAAGTATTAGACAAGGGCGCCTGGGTGGTTCAGTCAGTTAAGCGTCTGACTCTTGATTTCAGCTCAGGTCATGATCTCAGTGTTTGTGAGATTGAGTCCCGCATCGAGCTCTGGGCAGTGCAGAGCCTGCTTAAGATTCTCTCTCTCTCTCTGTCTCTCTGCCCCTCCGCTGCTTGCGCTCTCTCTCTCTCCCTCAAAGTAAATAAATAAACATTAAAAAAAAAGAAGAAGAAGAAGTATTAGACCAAAGGGCAGAATTGGTAAAGGGGGATCATGGCCTTACTTCTATAGTTAACAGAGTGTAACTGTGACATCTTAAAGAGGTTTCAGGGTTTCAGCAAGACTGTTCTGAGTGAAAGAAAATAAAGAGTAAGAACTTGGGAGACCAGTCTATAGACTAAGGCAGCAGCCCAGGCTAGAAATGAAGGCCTGAATGAGGGTAGTAGCAAAAAAAATTAAAAGGAAAAATAGATTTAAGATATGTTTATGGATGAAAAATTGGTAGAATACTACAACAAACTGGTTTTGCAGAGAAAAAAGTAAGAAAAACACCGGAATCTAAAATTTTTCTTTAGAGGATACTGATACCAGGGAGTGGAAAAAGAAGTCACAGAACAGGGAGAAGTCTGGAAAACAAAGATAATGAACTAAGCCTTGGCTAGGGCTTGGGTTACTAGTAAGATATTCAAATAGAGAGAGATGGCCAGTAGGCAGCTGGTGAAAAGAAGAATAAGCCAACTAAAAGATACAGATTTGAGGGTCAAAAACAAACATTTGATAATTTTATCACACAGCACAGAGTCAGATGAGAGAAATATGATGACACAATACTAGGCCTATACTATTCATTTGATAATGGACTGTGGTTTGCAATTTTCTTGGCAAAAAGGAACGAATTTAGTCTTTCCACTGTGTGAAGTGTTTTTCAGGTTTGAGAGCAAACATAAAGGGCAAGACAACACTATCTGCGGTGCTCTCCTTTTGCATTTCAACCTTGTAGCAAACACAAATTGCTTTTATCAAGTTCATGATATTCCGTGTAAATTAAACATTTTGTTTGTTTTACTTTGTACAATAATAGTAAGCAGCAGCAGCAGAAGATATGCTTTAAACATGTAACACATACTGTTGTTACAAATAGAAAAAATTCAAACTAATTTCCTAGTAAAGTCAATCCTAAACTTACTGAACAAAACTTACTTCAGACTAGAAATTTAATTTGACAAAAAGAATGATAGAAGAACTCCTTTCTCCTACCCTGGCTCTGTCTCCAAGGCTGCTCAGCCTGATATCCAGGATCCTGTGGGAGTTAGGCAACAGCAGGGGGCCAGCTGCACTGAGCTGCCTTCCACCCCAGAATGCTGTGCCACCAATGCAATTTCCCACCAGCCTTCTAGATGGCTTCGGCTGGGAGGAGGCAGCTTCTGAGCACTTGAATCGTATTAGAGACTTAAATGGCTATAGAAACCTAAGACCAAAACTCTGATTTTACTACCTCTTAATTACATTGGTCTTGCACAGTGACCCAGCCTTTCTGAGTACTGATTTCTTCGCTTAAATAGGAATAATATCTGTATCACATGGCCATTTTAGAGATAACATAAAATAAATATTTATTTATAGTGGAGCTAAATCTAGTGGAGTCAAATGACGGAGAAGACACTCCAGACAAAAGAAGAAACAGGAGTGGGGGTATTGTGGGGAAGGCATCGGTATGTAAGGAAACTTGACATCTTCAGAAAACATCAGTGAAAGGGACTCCTGGCAACTTCCAGATCTGACATTTGTGGTTTTGTCCATTTACAAATATATCCACAGGATCATGACATGAAGTATATCTTTCATTTTAATAAGGCACAAATTTGAATCATGAATAATGCAAAACTAGTGCTCTGACATCTAAAGAAGATAACTTCAGACATACTGGGGTGCCAGAGTGATTAATGATACTGAACAGGCCTAAAGAAAGGAGGTTTTCATATAAAGATGTATTTAACTTTGACACCTGAAGTAGAGATGTTTCCTAGAGAAAAAATCAAGAATGTGGGATAATAGCCCAGAAATAATATTGGGCTGTGTTCCTAGAGTTCAGAATTATTAGCATACAGGTGGTAGCTGAATCCATGGTATCAAACATATCACTCAAGGACACTGAAGACAGCAAGACAAAAATTATGACCAGAACATTTCTCTTTTTTTAATTTTTTTTTGATGTTTATTTATCTTTGAGAGAGAGAGGTGTGTGTGAGCATGAGCAGTGGAGGGGCAGAGAGAAAGCGGAGAGGATCTAAAGTGATGAGGGAAGTATATGGATAAAGAATTAAAAACAAGGGTAAAAATAATGTGCTTTTAAATCAATGCTGTCATTACTGTTGGTTAGAAATAGGTAACTATTTCTAAGCAAATAAGGCAGTGCTAAGTTATAGAATTTTAATTACTATCATAAAACTTTGAACCTAATCCTTTAGGTCTCCGTGTTCACTAATCTTTCTTTCTTTTTAAACACTGCAAAAAGGTAATCTATTTACAGAAGAGTGGTTTAAAGGCATTATGGTTTTCTTTACAAACAGATGTAAGAACAGGAATTGTCCACTTTTTAAAAACTCTGCATTTCAACCCTCCACTATTATTATAATGTACCAAACTGCTGTATCAAAGGCAGTCCTCCCTCCCCTTCCTTCTATCCTTCCCATCCCTCCCCAGTTTGATTCTCTAAATAAATTTCCATAATTTCTTCATCATCCGTGGGAAGACATACCAGAATCTTTTGGAGTACAAACCCTTGAGGATGATTTTCTTGGAGTGTATTTAACAGATTCACTGCTCTAAATAATGGCAAGGCACCATAGGTGTTCACAATGTATACTGTGATAAAAGTGATATTCAGGAAAATGATACAGGCCTAATGGAAGCACTGGTAGGGTCAAAGACCAGGAGGCAATATATAATCCAAATACATGTATCTTATACTGAGGCAGACATAGGTTCAAATCCCAGCTCTAGCTACTTACTAGTTGTGTGACTGAGCAAATTATAATCTATCAATACCTTAATTTATTTATGGGGGAAATGGGGATAATGATAATATGTATCTTAAAGGGCTGTGCTGAGAATTAATGACATTAATAATATATATATAGACAATATTAAAATGAATGTAAGACCTTGGTCTGTCACTATTTATTATAACAATGATCATAATCATTATCATCTAGCAAATCATTTAAATAGCAATTAAAATCTGAATCACAAAGTTGAGTCATTCTTTAACTCTAGTTCTGACTGATTAAAAAAAAAAAAAAAGCCAAGTTAAAAAACCCCACGAAATTACAATTTTAAGAGGGCATATCATCTCAGGAGTTGTAAATATTACTAACAACAGGTCATTTTACAAATCAGTTCGACGAACGCTTCCTGACTGTGTACTATGAAAAACATGCTGTGCCACATGTAGCAGGAGATACAAAAATACCTTTTATAATTCAGAACAAAGGGCAACTTAGCATTGTACCTGACTAACTCGATTTACTTCCTCCTCTTCTTCTTCAGCTTCCTCTCCAAATGAAAGTAAACTAAAATTTCTTATCAAAAAAAAAAAAAAAAAAAGAGAAAGGAAAAAAGAAAATTAAGAAAAAATTAAACAAAACTTATTGCATTTTCAAACCAATAGAATAGAATATACAAGAAGAAACACATTTTGACCATTCAGCAGTATCTAATATGACTTAGGATTCAGCAGAAATCTACTAAGGTCTGTATTTTCAGCATAATGTTAAGGCATTGGCTTCAGACCATAGATACTTCACATATTAGATGAAACTAATGACTAAAATCCATCCTGAGCACGACCATTAAGTATACTAAGTCAAGCATGACAGAAATAATTAAGCTTTTTTATATATATAAATATTGGTTAACAAAATGGAGATTTCTGAAAAACTAATAAATATATAGCCCCAAGAGCACTACAAATGGGAAGCAATTAATCTAGCATCTTCCAAAATAGGTCTTAAAATTTAAAAACTGATAAAAGTTATGCAAAACTGTCAAATAAAAAAAATATAAGCAATAATCTTAACAAAAAAAGAGCCCATGGGGAAGAAGAAACTGTCTTCTCTGAGGCTTCAAATTAAAGACATCTCAAGGAAGATAAATAATAAGTTATTAAAACTCTCTCTCAAGTATTGGAAAAATAAAAGATTTGGCAACAAAGAGGAATTTTCTTTCAAAACCTAGATGCAATCAATGACTACCAAATCATCCCTAAGCTATTTGCTATGAATTAAAAACAAACAAAAAATAAAAACACATAGCTTTCAGGCTTGTTGCCAAGATAAATAATAGTGATGAAATACTGTATCTGAATATGGTGACAGTGACCTTTCACTCAGAGATAAACTAGTCAAAATAAATGAATCAAAAAATAGGAGAGCAAATATATAGCTATATAAGAATTTATTTTGCCACAAGACATCAACTGCTTATTAAAGTGGCTTATATTTGACAGTTTATAAAAGTGACTTAACTTATATTGTAGGATGTCACAAAAAGAAACAAATATGTATTGAATACCCATACCACTGGGTGTTTTCAAATTCCTCTTCTTGTTTTATCTTCGTAACAACCAGGTGTTGTAATTATAATCTCCATTTTACAAGATGGGGAAACTGGGGCTCAGAAATATTAACACACTTTGCTTCTTATAAACTGAGGCAGGATTACACTTAGAACTGTCTGAATCTATCACTTAGGAATAAAATAAAATAACTAATATGGACGCTGGAAATCACTAAAAGATTAAGCTGAGATCTGACTCTGTGATATCTATTTTTATAAAATAGACAAAACTAATAATGTGAAAAATACTGTTGACAAAATACTGAAACTTATTTACTCCAACACAGGAGCGAAAAATTATGTAACCATGCAGTCATTATATCATTCATACTTTACTTTCCAAGTTCTTTATATTGAGCATATATTAATTGAAAAATTAGTAAAAAAACCAAAAATTCTCAACTCATTTATATAAATAATTGCTATAGTGATTATAAATACTTATCTGTTTATTAATACAGATTTCATATAGACAGCTGACACAATACTTCTTCAGATTAAGTTCAAGTTATATACAGTTTTTACATATAAGAAGTGAATTTTTAGGAAAAACCGCATAATTCAGATATCTTCCTGGCCCACACTGGCCTCCCCCTTCACTAGTAGACAGTTGTTACAAAAGGAAATAAAATGAATTAAATGAATTCTTCGGCTTTTCAATCTGAAGAAAAATGTTTCTATTGTGATTACTTTGTGCCTTTGGGCTTCAATTTCTTTACTTCCTCCTCTGGTTTCTCTTTTTTTGGCTTTTTTATTTCTCTGGGAATGATGTCATCAAAAGGATTAAACAAAACCTATGAAAAAATATTTTGAAAACATTATTCCATTTTTTAAAACTTCACAAAAAATTAAGACCAATATTTAATTATGTTGACATTAGCATTTATATTTTTTGCTCACATAACTATTATAAGTCTAATATATATATTACATAAAGTGCTTCTACTTACATGGTCTCATTGTATTCTTTCAATAATCTTATGTGCAATTAAGTAGAGTGTATTTTATCCTTATTTTATAAAGAGGAAAAATATTCAAGAAACCTTAATATCTAGTAAGGAAGACAAACTCAAGGGTTTTGACCCCAAATCAAATGCTCTTAAGGACCCTGCTTCCTCAATGAAGGATCACTCTTAAATTACTTAGGAAGTTACTTCATTCAGCTAAATAAGTCTAATTCCTCTAACTTTCCACTGTAAATCAAGCTTTTCATGCATTGGATTATCAGCTAAAGTCTCATCCTTGAAGTCAAACCTTCAATTAAAAAAAAAAAAATTCTTAATCAGAAATTGCACCTAAATTACACAGACAAAATCTGAGTTGTACTATTCATTTAGTATAAAGCCTCCATCCATTAGTTTAAAATACTAATAATCAGTTTCTTTTAAATGATCAATTAAGTACTGTATCTTAGAAATCATGCTCCTACCTCACAACTTCTTATTTTATGTGGATTGCGTGGTCTTTCTTCCTCATCAACGTCTACTTCTGTTAGCCGTAGCATGTTATATACTGTATCCCCTGTAACCTATCAGATAAGAAAAATGCAAACTATTATTAATTATTCTTTGAATTTTTCTTAACGTTTATTTATTTTTGAGAGACAGAGAGGACAGAGCGTGAGTGGGGGAGGGGCAGAGAGAAAGGGAGACACAGAACCCGAGCAAGCTCCAGGCTTTGAGCTGTCAGCACAGACCCCAACGTGGGGCTGGAACCCACGTACCGCGAGATCATGACCTGAGCCAAAGTTGGACCTTAACCAACTGAGCCACCCAGGCGCCCCTATATTCATCTTTGAAATAAAGGAAGACTTCTGAAAATATTTTTTTCAATAACTAAAAGGAAATTTCATATTTTTATATAGGAGCATATGTAGTAATAATGCAAACAAAGCAATTTCATCTTAATCTTAAGGGGGAAAAGGAGAAATGGAGTTCAATCCCTTGATAACATTTTTATGAAATTTCCAATATATATATATAATATCACTTTTCATTAAAAATAAAAATATAATGCCAGGTAACCTCCTACTGAATGACAACTTTTCATTAAAAAAAATAATAAATTTAGATTTTAGAATTGGGCAGAACAAGCAAATAAGAACACGTGGAAGTGCTTTACAGATATTATCTTGTTTAATCCTCATAAACATCCTAAATACAGGTCCTTATACTCCTTATCTAGAGAAGAACATTGAGATTCAAAGAAGTTACACAGCGACAGTGTTGGCCTTTCTGAATTCTCATCACTAAGCTATACTTTGTCTCCAGTGCGAAAGGTATATAATAGCAATTGTAAAAAGTGGTTCACTATGACAACCTAAATCTCATTTTATTATATGCTGTTACTTTTTTTTTTTTTAATAACAGGAAGGAAAATCGTTGAACATCAGATAACCTGTGCTGGAGTGGTTCAAATGTGCCAATGCTTATTTCTTAACCTACGTTGTTAAGTTTTAAGCAACAATATTGTACTACGTGTTTTCAGCATGAGTCCTTACATTCAACATTTCTCAGGAGTTTTAAAGCAATACCAGTTTTCCAGTTGTGCTCAGTTTGTTTTTTGCTCTTCATCATCAGAAAACCCAGTTTCATCTAGGCTGTGGGGAAACCATTCCTACTGAACCAGCAGAGGGAGCTGATACACTAGGGATATGTAACATGCCTAAGACTTAACACATGTGGGAATGTGGGAATTAGAAGAGAAAGTGAGAAAACAAAATGGTCAGAATCCTCCTTTAAACAAAACGGTTCAAAATTCTACGGAAGTGATATTCCCTCATATGATGCTAAACGTGAGCAGGATTAAATAGCTCCTATTCAAAGTAGTATTTCAGGTAAAAAGTTTTAATGTTAACACAATTTCCACTTTAAACTTTAAGGAAAACTTAAAACTACTAAATCTTGTTACCTAGATAATGCCTAGGTTTCTAAGAATGTAGAAATAATATTAGCTGAGTGATGCAGTAGCTAATACCATCGGTATGTTTTAGAAAAAGGAAAATTTTAAAGTTATAATCAATGACTTATTTGAAACATATACACATAAAGTTCAGATGGTCCTTCATAGTTCACTGTAAAAGGGATATATTCCACCATTTTTAGAAATAATAAAAAAATAACCCAGGGAATATTTTTATGAGGGCAACTCCTAGATAAGTTGGCCATATGTATCATAGAAGCTGAAGATAACTGGACACAAACCTTTCCAAAAATGGTGTGCTTATTGTTAAGTTCATCTGCTCGACCCAGTGTAAAGAAGAATTGGCTGCCATTATCGTGAGGACCAGCATTTGCCATGGCAACCAGCCCTCTCCGATTAAAACGTAACCGTGAGTGGAATTCATCCTGAAGCATTAAAAAAAAAAAAAAAAAAAAAAAAAAAAGTTTAGTGAATGATCTCAGTTATAAGGACCTTCATAGTCAGTAAACAAGGTTCTATACAACTTCTAATCAAAAATGCTAAAGTTTTATTTAACTGATTTTCAAGTATAAGCAAATCCAGTATTTATTCCCTTGATGCTATTAAACTTGACTTCACTAGCCTGGAAGTATCTTCTAAATATACACAACCACAAATTTAGCCTATTTTATAGGAAAGCTGCCCATATTTACACAGAAGAAGACATTCAAAGGGTAAGTGATTTCAAACTCATTCCCCTATTCTTCACATCCCTCAAAGTAATCTAACTTTTTAGAACCTTCTATTTTTTTCTCCAAAAAAACCTACCTTTGAATCACGGCAGGGTCTTCAACTACTGCCCTTCCCCACTCTGTTCTAAAGGTCATGAAAAAATTGCTTTCTTCTTGGTTTTTAATTCAAGGAAACTACTATAAATTGTTTTACTCTGTTTTTTACAGGTCTTTGTTAAATCTTTTCTGAACAAGCACTGGTCCCATTTGCCAGTTTTCCAAAGAGCAAGAGCAAGACTTTCTAAGGTGAATTTCTTGCTATGGGAGGGCTCCATAACCTACATTAGTCTCTCTGTTAACAGAATTTCATTCCAGGCCTGATGCTAGACTCATTTATAATATAGCCATGTTATGTAATCAGTGCTTTTCAGAAAGAAAGTTATTTTTCCTTAATAAATAATTGTCAAAGATTTGAACTCAAAGAGTCCTAACTCTGTATACCCCGTGAAAAATGACCTAACTGAAAAACTTAACCAGGTAACCATATTACCTGGACATAATAGGCAAAAATCTCAATTTAGAAGGAAATTGTCAAAAAGAGCTATTCTGTTACACTGAATAACAGAATAAAGGAATGCTTCCTACTAGATAGATGGAAGCTCCAAAATCCGGAGACATCTCAATTTGGTAAAATACAAAATAGTTTTATAGTGACATTTGAGACTTTTTTATTATAACCATTCCTCATTTTCTAAGGCCATTAACATCTGGAAATTAACGCAAACAGTTCAAGTGTTGTTCTCAAGAATCACACAGTGACCCAGTAAAAAATTAAAAGAAACTCCAGACCCTCTATCTCATTAGTAAAAACATGATGTCTTCAAAAATTCTCTTACTTTAAGAACTAATGATGTTTACTCATTCAAAGAACATGATATTAGCACCATCAGATAAAAAAAAAAAACAACAACATTTAGTGTTTACTTGAACCCTCTGTGATTTTAATACCTTAACTAGGACATTAACTCTTTTTTTCTTTTTAGTTCTGTGTTGGCAGTTAAATCACTCACCTATTCTTTTTTTAATTTTTTTAAATGTTTATTCATTTCTGATAGAGAGAGAGAGAGAGCGAGAGAGAGAGCGCACACGCACAAGCAGGGGAGGGGCAGAGAGAGAGAGATGGAGACACGGAATCTGAAGCAGGCTCCAGGGTCTGAGCTGTCAGCACAGAGCCTGCCTGCTGCGGGGCTCAGAACTCACAAGCTGAGCCGTAAGATCATGACCTGAGCCAAAATCAGATGCTTAACAGACTGAGCCACCCAGGTGCCCCATCACTGACCTATTTTTGATTAATACACTTTTTTCTAACACTTTTTATGTTAATTCTTTCTTCTGTCCCTTTGTGATTTCCTATTGTGTAATGCATTTTCCACTACAGGGGTCTACTGTGCACAATTAAGAATGAATTCTGCATTGGACCAAATTGTGTCTCCCCAGAATTCATAGGTTGAAGCTGTAACCCCCAGTGTGACTGTATTAGAGACAGGGCCTATGAAGAGATAATAAAGGATAAATGATGTCGTAAGTGTGAAGCTCTAATCCAATAGCGGTGATGTCCTTATAAAAAGAGGGAGACACCAGAGCTCACTCTCTTTACCATGTAAAGACACAGCAAGCAGGCAGCCGTTGACAATCCAGGAAGAGAACCTTCCCCAGAAATTGAATGCCAGCAAGCTGATCTGTACTTCCTAGCCTCCAGAACTGTGACAAACAAATCCCTGTTGTTTAAGTCACCCTGTCAATGGTATTTTGTTGTAACAGTCCAAGCAGATTAATATAAATTCCATACAGTATTAAATAAAATATTTTAAAATAAAATGGCATATGAAATGTTCTAAAACCTTTTTACAGAGTTGTAGATATCAGATACAGTCAGCTATCAAGAATTATGTTATGTAGTCTTTTTTTCTGACTCACATTTTCCTTACTACCACCATTAGCTCTACCTGAATTCAATCTAGCAAAAAATTAGCAATAAGACAACTCTGAAAGAATGCTTGATAGGGTAAGTGCTGCTCTTATCCCTTATAATCCCAAACATGTGATAAATACCAGATTTTGTGCAGTAATGTGAAATGTAGTTTTTTCACCAGGGGCACAGTGATTTTCAATTAAGGAATCCAAATTGATTTGCAAATAAATAACAATAAAAATTCAGTCTCACCTTGAATGGGGCTCCATAGATAGACTCTCCACCAGTCCCTGTGCCAGTAGGATCTCCCCCTTGGACTATGAAACCAGGTACAACTCTATGAAAAATGGTGTTGTCATAATATGCTGAAAGAAATTTAAAATAATTTAGCAAAGTCTAAAGTGAAGTATATAGCTATCAGAGCTAATATAATTAGAGTCACAAGATTCCCCCCCTCCCCAGAATGCTAAATAGGCTCCTAAACCCAAACCTTTTCTTCCCTACTTATTATAAAATGCCTACTCAAAACAGCACAATTTCTACAAAAAAGCATGACTGTTGTTGTGTTGTACTTATTTCCAGGAGTCTCTCAAATTGCATTACAGTTTATACATAAATATATTATTTGGAAGCTATTAATATACAAGAGAGATCACATATGATCTCCTAATAGTACTTATTATCGGGAACCTAAAATCACGAGGGAGACTTCACCAAGGAAAAGAAGTTGCATGTGGGAGAAGCATGGCATCTCAGTGAGGTAAATCATAAGCAAAGAAGTTGTTGAGAGCAAAATGACAAAAATTAGGGTTTGACTGAATCAGGGAGTTTATATTAAGAAGTAGCAACAATGGACAATATGAATAAGAAAAGATTCTCAATATCATTAGTCATTAGGGAAATGCTAATCAAAACCACAATGAATACCACATCACACCCACTAGGATGGCTATCATCCAAAGGAAAGGAAAATAGCAAGTGTTAGTGAGGAGGTGGTGAAACTGGAGCCTTGTACATTGCGTGTTGGGTTGTAAAATGATACAGGCACTGTGGAAAAGTTTGATGGCTCTACAAAATTTAAACACAGAATTATCCATCAATCTTACTTCTATGAATATATCCACCCCCCAAACTGAAAACAGGTACTAAACAAATACTTGTATATGAATGTTCACAGCAGTGCCGCTCGCAACTGCAAAAGGAAGAAACAATCCAGATGTCCATCAATGAGTGAATGAATAAACAAGATGAGGTATTTACATACAGTGGAAGATTACTCAAAGAAGGGAATGAAATAATGATATGCACTACAACATAGATGAAGCTCAAAACTATGCTATGTGAAAGAAGCCACACACAAAAAGTCATATATTATATGATTCCATTTATATGAAACATCCAGAATAGGTAAATCCATAGAGATGGAAAACAGATTGGTGGTTGTCAGGGGAGGAGAGAGGGGAGAAGTGGAAGTGATTGCTTAATGAGTAGTTTTCTTTTGGGATAATAAAACTGTTTTGGAACTAGACAGAGGTGCTGATTGTGTAACATAGCAAATATACTAAATATCATTGAATTGTCTTTGAAATGATTACTTTCATGTTATGTACATTTCACCTCTTTTATAAAAGATCCCTGAATGAAAGGAAAAAAAAATTATTTTTATCTCACCCAAACTAGTTTTGAACTTATATGAACTAATCAGGTGAGTACAAGAGGAAAATTTATGTAGAATATAGGTGTAGCCCTGAAGTAAGTGCTGGATAAACAGACTCTATTATTGTTGTAAAATCAAACAAAACCCAACTATCAACAGACTAGACTGAGGTGGAGTCAATTACTGAGTGTAGGCCTAACTCAGTCACACGCTGAGGCTCGCAAAGAGAAAGATGGGAAAAGCAGAATTTCCTGAAAGCTTCGCTGAGCCTGCAGAACTGCCTGACATCAGTTTTCTTGTCATCGTACAGGATTATGAATGTCTTTATTATGTAAATAACATTGAAAAGAGTCTTTTCCTACTTGCACCTGAACACAGCCTAAGTCATATAATGACAAATACAAATCAAGTGCCTACCGTGGGCCAGGCACTGTACTGAAAAATTACTGATAGAATTCATGAGGTACCTATTACATAGATACTCAGTGACACTTCATAAGTCAAAACAAGAATGTGGTTTATCATAATTCACAAAGTACTATGATATAGTGGCTTGCAGGCACCCTCATAATTATTTACATTTGCAAGATATAACTGAATATAAAATCCATATTTTAAAAAATCTAATATGTAATCTAACAACTGTATCCAGTATAGAGGATAGATAGGAAGAAGTAGACAGGAGAAACAACTGATTTTTTCAAACCCTTCTCCCAGTGAAGTTGTTGGGCTGTGTGCGCAAGAGGTCTCCAGTGCAAACAAGTGCTCCTTGGTTACAAATAGAAACTAAAAACTAAGAGGTCTAAAAGTATCTCTCCTATACCCTGAAGTAACCATTTATTCAGGTTAACTCTGTATGCAGCATGCAGGAGGAGTTCTGAGTCTTGGCTTTTGCTAGCTGAGAAGCCTTAAACTCCATTTATTTTTTCCCCTCTTTTTATTTTTTTATATTTATTTCGAGAGAAACAGAAATAATTCGAGTGGGGAAGGGGCAGGGAGAAGGAGAGAGAAAGAATCCCAAAGAGCCTCCGCACAGCTAGCGCAAAGCCCAACTCTAGGATCAAACTCACAGAATTGTGAGATTACGACCTGAGCCTAAACCAACACCGACAGTAGCATGCTTAACTGACTGAGAGCCACACAGATGCCCCTCTTTTTTTTTCCCTCTGTTTAAATCACTGGGATACAATTGACATTTAACATCACATTGGTTTCAGGTGGACAACATAATGATTTACTATTTGCATATATTGTGAAATAATCACCATAATAAGTCTAGTTAACATCCATCACCTCACATAGTAACAAATTCCTTTTTCTTGCAATGAGAACTTTTAAGATCTACTTTCTCGGCAACTTCCAAATATGCAATACAGCATTATTAACTATCATCCACATGCTGTACACATAATTTTCTCATTATAAAATTAATATTATAAATTAATTCACTGTGTTCTGAAGACTAAATAAGATAATGTGGAGGCAATCTATAAACTTTCAAGTTCAACACAAATGTGAGGTCAAACTTTAATATTTTCGTTTAAATTCTATTTCGTTTAAATATGCAACATGACCCAGTCTACATCAGAAAATGATAATAATCCTTTAGGTCCATAATATGCAACCAATCAACTTTTTTTTTTATCAGATCTGCTTTTTCAAAAGATCAAACTCCCAGTATAGAGAATGGACTAGAAGGAAGTGACAAGGCTGGAGGGACAGGGAGCAACTATTGTCCCAAGAGTAAACCATGACTGTGACTTCTACTGAGAGGTACATACTTAAGAATTCTCTAGAATAAGACTCAGAAATCTATTAGATGTGAGGGAAGGGGGATATGAAAGAGATGTTTATTATTTGTGCTTTCCAATTTTAAAATAACCCATCTTACTCCTTTTTCCTATTAAATCTTTTAGTGATATTGGCTTTTTACTTTAAGCTTTTTCTTTTTATATTCCTAATTATATTCCTGTTGGATGAATGAAATTATAATACCATATATACTGAGTAGGAATTTTCTATAATTACTCTACACCATAATTTTATAATCTACCATGGCTAAAATTTCAAAATTCTACAAAATCTCCATATCCATCATTTCTATTTCCATGTAACTTATTCATATCACTGCTGACAATGCATTTATGGTTGTCTTTATAGTTTACTATGTACTATAATAGATTTTGTGGCATGCAATAATGTTTATTTGACTTTCTTCTTAAATGTTTTTATGTATCATTTCCATAAGTATTGTGAAGAAAGTGATTTTCTCATTTCATTATGTCTGGTAATATCTTCCTAAATTTTCTCCACTATTGAAGAAAGACATTTTCATGTATCTTAAATATGAAATAAAGTTCCTATTTGGCCTCTGTGGTTCCGGTATTTGCCATTAGAGTTTTTATTTCTGGCTGTACAATGTATGGGTATCATGGTACACTTTATCTAATTATATTTCTACCGAGTACCATATAGAAATTTACATTTGCACTTTTAAGTGATTTATGTATATTTTTCTAGAATCTGGTGTTTGTGTTTAATTTTATAAACATTATCATTAATCACTTTTTATTTATAACTCCTTTTGTTGCCTGTCTGCCCTGTTTATTTTGGCCTCTTTGGATTTTTTGAAACAAATATTTTAGTTTTATAAAGGTATTTCTTTTAACCTCTTAATTTATACTTATGTTGGTCACTTCTAAAGAATAGGAGGTAGGGGATAAAGATGACTGATAAAGAATAGACCTTTTTTTAACTTTTTTTAAATTATTATTTTAGAGAGAGAGAGAGAGAGAGAAAGCACAAGTGGAGAAGAAAGGCCGAAGGAAAGAGAAGAATCTCAAGCAAGCTCTGCTTGGAGCCTGGAACCCAATGTGGGGCTCAATCCATGACCCTGGGATCATGACCCAAACTGAAATGAAGAGTCAGACGCTTAACCAACGGAGCCACTCAAACACCTCAAGAATAGATCTTAAAGAGTAAATCTGAGGTAAAATAGAAATAAAGAAATTAATAGTCACATAAAGCATAAAAAATTTGATTTTCTTAACTACTTCTCTTTCTGCTTCCCACTTTGTTTTGCCAACCTAAAATTTTACTCCTTTCTCATACTTCAGAGGAACCAACAAAACTATCAAAAGCAACAAGCTTCCCTTTCCTTCTTTTTTAACCTATTTTTTAAAAATTTCACTCACCTTTAAATATTCACCTAACTATTCCACAAAACCTGAAATCCAAGAGTAAGACTGTGTAATTCTAGATCTTTCATTTCTATAAAAACTAAAGACATCCCCCAGACACCAGAATGACAAATTCTGTATGTGGAGTCTAAAAAAGTTAAACTTATAGAACTGGAGAGTAAAATGGTGGTTGCCAGGTGCTGGCAGGTGGGAGAAATCAGGATATGTTGGTCAAAAGGTATAAATTTTCAAATATAAAACGAATAACTTCTGGGGATTCAATGTACAACATGGTGAGTATAGTTAATAATACTGTATTGTATCCTTGCAGTTTGCTAAGAAAAAAGATCTCAAGTGTTCTCACTACACACACACACACACACACACACACACACACACATAACTGTGAGGTGACGGATACGTTACTTAACTTGATTGTGATAATCATTTCAGTGTATATGTATAGTACACACTTGTACACCTTTTAAAAAATCATGTACAACCTAAATATATACAATTTTTATTTGTCTATAATGCCTCAATAAAGCTGGGGGGAAAAAAGACTAAGAACTTCCGCTATGAACAGCATTTTAGTTGGGAGCCATATCTGGCTCCACCTTCCTAGTTTTTACTTATTTCTTTTTTAATTCTGGAAATCATCCCTTTTTGAAAAAAATACTGATATGAATGTTAAAAGATCTTGACATATCATGACTTGTTTAAGTAACAGAATTAGTGAATTAAATGAGGTTCTCCAAATTATATTTTAAAAACTTGACTTTATTTGGGAGTATCTTCATTTCAGTTAGCCTTCTCAGGCTTCTTGT
This sequence comes from Panthera uncia, assembly GCF_023721935.1. Taxonomy (NCBI): domain Eukaryota; kingdom Metazoa; phylum Chordata; class Mammalia; order Carnivora; family Felidae; genus Panthera; species Panthera uncia. The sequence goes on along the minus strand of NW_026057577.1, from coordinate 47,709,180 downwards.
TAGCGTTTGCAGTAATAATTCTCTCTCTCACCTGTTCAATTAAGAGAATTGCTGTAGTTATTTTTCTTATGATTTTTCTATTCTCTTTCTCCACGTATTCTTCTATAGAGGGGAATAATTTTTGTTGTTCCAATTAAGTTTCATCATGACCTAACTTAAGAACTTTATTTCTTCTTCATTGTCATATTATATCCAGATGTTTTCTGTTTCTTCCATTCACCTGGTCATGGATTGTTAATTATCATTCATTCTTTCTAATGTTTTTGTACTTCCAGTCTTCCCCTGTAAAATTTGAGCTTTTGAGTCTTCAAAACTTCTTTCCAGAAACAAGTCTGACTTTTCTGTGTCTACTGTGTTTCTCGACTCTGTTGATAGTAATTTGAGGCTTCTCTGACTGTACTACCTGTCTGACTCAATTTCCTTCCTGCCTGCCATAGCAATTATTAATAATGGTCTTCACAGATGTCCTTCTCTTTTTCTTTTTTTTTTTTTGCGGGGGGGGAGGCTCTGGGTATTTTTATACCTTAAATCTTCCCCTGATAATTATCTATTTGTGTAATTATTATCTATTTGGAAAGCTCTAGCTGTACCCTTCTACTGGTTATATTGAATTATCTTTCACACCCTGCCTTTGACTCAAAATGCTGTTTTCTGATACCTAATTAACCTTGTCTGTCTCTACAAATCAGGTATAACTTAGAAAGACAATGATTTGCCATCACAGGAGATATATGAAACCATATGCAAAGTATTGTCAAAGCCAACAAGTTGCAAAAATGTTTAGAATGTTTAGTTCTATAAGGGAATATTCTGAAGGAGAAAACACTCAAGTGGATATAATTCTGCAAAGTTTACTGAAAGAAAAATAGTCAAATTGTGACTCAGTCTAAAAACAGACTAGAGACATCTATAATGACATCACTGAATCCTGGATGGAAGGCTTCGTGGAGAAAGCAGAATTTTGGACAGAGATTAAAAAGTGGGTAGACTTGTAAACAGTAAGGAAGGAAAGAAAAAGTATTCCAAAAAGAAGACTGAGGACATGAAGGAGGTATGTGGATATGTGTGAAAGTGGAAACAAGAAGGAACTGCTCAGGAAATAAAATAATAGTCAACTGAAACCATATAGTTATTTAGTGCAATGAAACCAAGTTGAAAAGCTAGGAAGCTAAGCTGTCTGAGGATTCAAATACCAGATGAATAAATAAAAGGGTAAAGAGATTAGATAGAAAGACCAGGTAAAAGACAATCATAATCATGCAGGTGAAAGTCAAGGCAGTGTGGTTTAGCTATAGCTGACAGAGGAAGATTGGAGTGGAAAAGTCCACTAGTCATTTTGACATGTAAATTACAGCTAAGACAAGAGGAAATGGCTAGAATTCTAAATCTGACAGTCATTTGGAGAGAAGTAACAACTGAAGAGTAAAGACAGTGGAGAACTAGGGGCAATCATAGGGAGTACTCTTATTTAGAGGATGAAAGAAAGAAGTACAGAACAGGCAAGAAGATCAAAAAGGATCAAAGTTTTATTTGGTGAGATAAATTTCTCTGCTAAAGATATAAAGATTTATTTGAAAGACAATCTTTATCTCCTCTATCCATTTCCTGACACAACAGCTCAACACCATATCATTCATACCCACTCCTATCACTCATTACCACTATTTAACAGCAGACTTCAATGTTGTGGAAAGATACACTTTTACCTTCCAAACAAAGCTGAATGAAATTTCTGCAAGCTTTGGGAGCTTCTTTTGACCACAACTCTATGTCAATATCTCCAGCTGTAGTTTTCAATAAAACCTATGGAAAGAATATAACATCATTATATTAAATTATCATTTTGGTTTAATAATCAGTTGAATTGCTGCTTAAAATGAAGCATCCATTAGTGAATTTCAATTTTAAAGTTAAAATTTTAAAAACTTGCTGGGCTTTTCTTGTTATACTAAAAAAATTATAACAGGGATATCACAGTCTTTTCAACAAGTGGTACTGAAAAAACTGGACAGCTACATGCAAAAGAATGACACTGGACCACTTTTCTTATACCATACATAAAAATAAATTCAAAATGGATTAAAGACCTAAATGTGAGACTTGAAGCCATAAAACTCCTAGAAGAAAAGGCAGACAGTAATTTCTTTGACATGGGCATTAGCAACATTTTCCTAGATATGTCTCCTCAGGCAAGAGCAACAAAAGCAAAAATAAACTACTGGGATTATACCAAAATAAAAAGCTTCTGCACAGCAAAGGTAACAATCAGCAAAATGAAAAGACAACCTAATGAATGTGAGAAGATATTTGCAAATGATATATATGATAAAGGGTTAATATAAAAAATATAAAGAACTTATACAACTCAATACCAAAAAAAAAAAAAAAAAAAAAACCCAAACAACACGATTAAAAATGGGTAGAGGACCTGAATAAACATTTTTCCAAAGAAGACATATAGATGGCTAACAGACACATAAAATGATGCTCAACATCATTACCAATGCAAATAATCAATGAAATGCAAATCAAAACCACAATGAGATATCACCTTAGACATGTCATAATAGCTAGAATCAGAAAGACAAGTAATAACAAATGTCATCAAGGATGTGGAGGAAAAGGAATCCTCATGCACTGTTGATGGGAATGCAAACTGGTGCAGCCACTGTGGAAAGCAGTACAGAGGTTACTTAAAAAATTAAACATAGGGGAGCCTGGGTGGCGCAGTCGGTTAAGCGTCCGACTTCAGCCAGGTCACGATCTCACGGTCTGTGAGTTCGAGCCCCGCGTCAGGCTCTGGGCTGATGGCTCGGAGCCTGGAGCCTGTTTCCGATTCTGTGTCTCCCTCTCTCTCTGCCCCTCCCCCGTTCATGCTCTGTCTCTCTCTGTCCCAAAAATAAATAAAAAACGTTGAAAAAAAAAAATTAAAAAAAAAAAAAATTAAACATAGAATTACCATATAATTAACTCCACTACTGGGTATTTACCCTAAGAAAATAAAAACGCTAATTTGAAAAGATATATGCACCCCTGTGTTTATAGCAGCATTATTTACTATAGCCAAGATATGGATGCAACGCAAGTGTCCGTCCATAGATGAATGGATAAAGAAGTGGAATATATATAAATATACAGATATATAGATATAGATATAGATATAGATATAGATATAGATATAGATAGTATGTTTATATATACACACACATATATACACACACATATATATATGTGTGTATATACGTATATATATACACACTGTATATACATATACATATATACACATATATATAATATATACATATATACACACACACACATACACAATAGAATATTACTCAGCCATAAAAAGAATGAAATCTTGCCATTTGCAGCAACATGGATGGAAATAGATGTTAAAATAATACTAAGTGAAACAAGTCAGACACAATAAGACAAATACCATGTTTTCACATGTATGTGGAATTTAAGAAACAAAGCAAAAAGACAAACTGCAGACTCTTAAAAACTAAGAACAAACTGGTGGTTGTCATAGGGGAGGCGGGGTTGAGACAGATAAAGGAGATTAAGAGTACATTTACTTTGATGACAGTGAAAATTGTACAGAATTATTGAATCCTTATACTGTTCACCTGTAACTAATATAACACTGTATGTTAACTATATTTCAGTAAAAATATTCATTCAGTACAAGTCATTATACATTTATATCTTTCCTTTTTTTTAATGTTTGTTTACTTTTGAGAGAGAGAGAGAGAGAGGCAGAATGCGAGTTGGGGAGGGGCAGGGAGAGGGAAACACAGAATCCGAAGCAGGCTCCAGGCTCAGAGCTGTCAGCCCAGAACCCATGGGGCTCAAAGTCATGAACTACAAGATCATGACCTGAGCTGAAGTCAGACATTTAACTGACTGAGCCATCCAGGCGCCCCTACATTTATATCTTCCAAACAGCAATTTCAGAAATAATTTAAGATTTAAGAAAAAGCAGCATATGCCTTTATTAATCAGAAAAACTTATTCATTTAAAAATCAGTCATTTAAACTTGCTTTAATTAAGAAAGTTTCTTGCAGCTTTCCTTCCAATAAAATTGGTATAGCAAATTAAGAAACTAAAGAACAATGAATCTATGAAACTGTGACACTATGAGACAATTTTACAATTATCTTTTTATATACCAACACTCTACTTGCTCGTTCAAAATCATGCAATTCCTAATTTAAAACAAAACATTCCTAATCTAATTCTGGGTTGTATATGTTACTAAAATGGTATGTCTTAAAATCATCATCTACAGTACATGGAATCCGTTCAAAGTCTCCTTTCTACCAGCTCATGAAGGTAAGGCCTTCTAACTTGGCACGGCATGAAACTATGTGTAAAATAAATACTCTATCATGACAAACCAACCCAGCTGGTTTCTCAGTTTCTTGAAAGGTATATATTTGGGATGCAAACTGAGTTGGCTGAATAACTCCCTAGACTGTATCTATAACAGTGGGTAATACCTTCTGGTTTTCCATGAAAACTGGTGTCCATCCCAATCTTAAAAGTACAGTATATCTCAAAAGACAATATCCTGTCCTACCTATTATCCCCTTGTATACTTGAAATAAAATGCTACTGTTAAAGGGACCCTTGACATGTCTTCCCTTCCTTGCAACTCTAATACAGTGATCTCCAGCTTTTTCAGAGTGTGCATCCCTATTAGCGAAGAGGAAAAGGGAAGTGGGAAGGGAGGTAAGGAATTGGAACACAGAGTTCCCAAATAAGTACGTTTAAATACATGTAGTACTATATTACTCTAGTACTGAAAGAGTCACAGAAGATAAACATTTCAAAGGATTACATAAAAACAGTATTTTAAAATATTTCTTAATTTATTCTTCTTTACCAGTGGTATAATGAAACTTAAAAAAAAAAAAAATAACAGCTTTACTGACATATAATTCACATACCAAACAATTCACCCTTTTAAAGCATTTGTTAGTATAATCCAGACTTTTGCCACCACCACAATCTAATTCCAGAACATTTCCTCACCTGCAAAAGAAACCCTGTAACCCATTAGCAGTCACTCCCTATTTCTTCCTACTCATAGGCCCTGACAAACACTAATCTACTTTCTGTATCTATGAATTTGTCTATTGAATATTTCATAAAAATGGAATCATACAATGTGTGGCTTTTGGTATTTGGCTTCTTTCACTTAACATAATGTTGCTTTCAAATTGTAGAGATCCATCTTCCTGTTCTACTCACTTCGTTTTAAATGTCTTGAAAATGACAATGGCTTTATATTCTTACTGATAAATATGCCAAGGCACAATATACACTTAAGACAAAGTTCATCATTAACAATAAATAGAAATCCGTATTTCAAATAATTTTCATAATAATTTCTAATTTTTTACATACTTCCCATGTTGAGGCATCAGGTCTACCATTTTCTTGTGGTTTGCTTATGTTTACATTATTAATATTACTTTGAATATGAAATCTGTGAGGGCTGGTCTAGTTAATCCATATTAACAATGAAATGTAATCCATTTAGCATGATATTAGGAAAAATTACATCATGACATATAAAAAGTGACTAAGTAAATGAATTTATATGTTCCTTTTTATATATAAAAGATTACATTTAGGGGCGCCTGGGTGGCTCAGTCGGTTAGGCGTCCAACTTTGGCTCAGGTCATGATCTCACGGTTTGTGGGTTTGAGGCCTATGTCGGGCTCTATGCCGACAGCTCAGAGCCTGGAGCCTGCTTCAGATTCTCTGTCTCCCTCTCTCTCTGCTCCTCCCCCACTTATGCTGTCTCTCTCTGTCTCAAAAATAAAATAAAAACATTTAAAAAATATTTTAAAAAAGATTACATTTACACAAAGGAAACGATAAATGCAAGCAGAAGAATGTAGCTTTTCTCTTTGCATCTCATGATGGTTTTGCACAGTCCCTGAAGTGTGCACTCACTGGTTTAGAAACCACTACTCTAAAGAATAAACTAATGCACACCATCCCTCCCTTTACAGGTTCTAGAGTCAGCTGCTCAAATTCCAGTACTGACTGACCCTTGCACTTACAAAGGGTAAGGAAGTTTTTTACTTTGGACATGCTATCTAACATATCTGTGACTCAACTTTATTATCTAAAATAGGGAAAATAATATCCTCATAGGTTTCTTGTGAGAACAAAATGATTTATTACACATAGACTGCTTAGAACATTACCTGACAAATAGTAAATGTTCAAAAAATGGTAGCTACTATTGTTGTAATTATTCTTCTTCTATAATATTTTTGGCCATAGTCAACTTACACCCAGTAAAAAGAATGCATACACAGTTGGGCTACCTTGTTTACCAGAGTTTCTTACTCTTTCCACTGATAAGCTACTGAATTTATAAAGAAGGCACATGGCTCCTTCCTCCATACATTTCTTTTGGCCATCACTATTTTGTCAAGTATTGGTGCTCCCTTTCTTAAAGATTCAAAATAAGGCAATACTTTGATAATAAAATGTTTCTTTTTTTAAATTTTAATGTTTATTTGTTTATTTTTGAAACAGAGAGACAGAGCACAAGTGGGAAAGGGGCAGAAAGAGAGGGAGACACGGAATCAGAAGCAGACTCCAGGCTCTGAGCTGTCACAGCACAGAGCCCAACGCAGGGCACGAACTCATGAACCATGAGATCATGGAGCCACAATAAATGTTTATTCGTAAGAAACGTTTTATTGGGGCGCCTGGGTGGCTCAGTCGGCTAAGTGTCCAACTTCATTGTGGCTCAGGTCATGAGCCACAGGATCATGAGCTCCCAGTGCCACAGGATCAAGCCCTTAGTGGGGCTCTGTGCTGGGTGTGGGGATTAGGATTCTCTCTCTCCCTCTCCCTGCCCCTCCCCCACTCACTCATGCTCTCTCTCTCTTTCTCTCTCTCTCTCAAAAAAAGAGAATATTAATAAGCAATTTAAATTAAGTGATCATAATACATAGAAATTTCATCTTGAGTGTATAAAGACATTTCTATCAAGTGGTACATTTCTGTGTGTCATCTTCAGAGGGCAGAATTACAACAAAACACAGCACAACTTATAAACAACCACTGATATGATAAGTCAATTACTTCCCAGGTTGATACTATGCTCTTTGAAGGGAGGAACTTTGTCCCATTTATTCTGAATATCTCTTAATCCTTTTAGTACCTAATGTAGCATTAGACAGCATAGGCACTAAACAAACATTCACTGAGAAAACATATTGTTGTATCTGTTTAAATTCCTTCCAGGCCCAAATTCTTGCCATGTGCTCTCTATGGTACAGAATTTTGAAGCTTCAATGTCCTCAACTGGCCTTATGTTAAAAAAAAAAAATCCCCAACTGTGTTTGAAGGAAATTTTGGCTATGCCTGATGTTCTCTGTAAGCCCAATTCTGTTTCAGAAGGATAGTTTTTTTTTGTTTGTTTGTTTGTTTGTTTGTTTTTTTAGTTTAGTTTGAGAGAAAGAAAGTAAGAGAGAATTCCAAGCAAGCTTCACACTCAGTACGGAGACTGACAAGGGGCTCAGTCTCACAACTGTGATATCATGACCTGAGCCAAAACCAATAGTCAGACAATCAACTGAGCCACCCAAGTGCTCTCAGAAGGACAGTATTTATCAGTTTGCATGTACTTATTTACATGATTATTTGGTGAATGTACATTTCACTCAACTGACTCCATATTAGAGACAATGCTGGTTTTCCTTTCCCTTGTATTCCTAAAACCTAGCATAGAGGTTGGCATGTGCTAGTTGCTAGATAAATATTTGTTGAATGAAAGATCTCCTGTTCAGGCATGTATCTTTGTTAAAGGTTTTCCTCTTTATGACCATGTCAAATCTTCCTTCCAGAGTAAAACAACTAAATCTTCCCTTGATCAGCAGCAATATAACCTCAAAGTCACTGATGCTTAATACTTTAACTTAAGAGAAATAAAATATTAATCCATCCATTCATTGAATCAGTCAGTACATATTTGAACTCCTCCTACCATGTGTCAAGCACCATTCTAGATGTCAGTCCCTGCCATCATAGTGCTTGCATTCTATGGGGAGGAGAATGGGAGGCAGAGGACACAATAAACAATAACTAGTAAGTACACAGAAAAAACTGAAGAGGGAAAGGGCAGGGAATGTTGGAATGCAGGACATGAATGGAGTTTGTGATTTTATAGAGTAAACAGAAAAGTCCTCTCTGCCAAGGTGACATTTGAGCAGGCCAGAGTGTACTAAAGAAAGGAATAATAAGTGTGAAGGCCCAGACTAGCAGGATGGGCAATATTTTTATTCTCTACTAGTGTTTATTAACTGAGGGTGATATCACCCTCAAAAAATATCTGGAAATATGACGAGGTAGGTATTCTGAGTTTTCACAATGATGTGAGATACAGATGAGTAAGGAGAAGTTCACACAGCAAAGAATTAAAAGAATGTCCCATCTCAAAACACCCACTAAAATTCCTGGTGGGGATATCAATTAGAGCATTATTGTTTTTGTTTTCATATTGCCTTATTAAATTACAAAATGTTGATCAACAAAAGATTGCATAAATTATGATATAGTCATGCAACAGAATCGTATCTGATGTAAATTTAGTTTATCCTAATTCAACTATGTGCTTTAAAGTTAAAAAAAAAAATGTTTATTTATTTTTGAGACAGAGAGCGAGCACAAGCAGGATAGGAGCAGAGAGAGACAGACAGAATGTGAAGCAGGCTCCAGGCTCTGAATTGTCAGCACGGAGCCTGACATTGGGCTCAACTCGAGTACTGTGAGATCATGACCTGAGCCCAGTCAAAGGCTTAACCGACTGAGCAATACAGACGCTCCTCAACTAAGTACTTTCAGTCCCACTGTTTTCTCCACTATGTTGGTCCATCGCATTTCATATGTGGTGAGACTAGCTCACAGTTTAAGAATCCCAGTGATACTTATTCCATTATTGACTCCTCTGCCTCATACTGCATATAAAAGTCTTTGATGGGAACTGCCATACCTTGACCATTAAATCAATCAGGAAATCATTCTCCCATTCTAATGTGGAAACATTTCTCATTCTCTACTTTCATGTTTTAAGACCAGCTCAAAAGATACCTCCTCCACGAAGCTTTTCTCTCCTTCCTCAGTGGCTCATTTTTTAGAACTTACTGTAGCACTAGACTTCCTCTCTCCATAAGCATGCCTATTGGACTTATCAGAAGGTTTTTCTTTACCTGCTTACCTCCCAAACAAAACCATAAGCTCTTCTAGGGCAACAGCTAGACCTTACCCATCCATCTTTGTGTCCCCAGCACCTAGTACAGTGCCTGGTGACTACTAGGCATTCAATACATGATTGTAGAATGAATGGAGAAAGAGCGATTTACAAGTTAAGAAAAACAAAAATCACAATTTTAAATATACCTAGGTTTCTACCAAAGACCCTAGGAAACGCCCTAGAATGTGTTAGGCTGAAGCAAGAAATGTGGCCAGACACTGGAGAAATCTCCATTTGAGGACTTTTCTCAAAGTATTTGCCGAGAGGTGTCAGTAGGTGGTTTTCGGTGCAATCCTGTCCAGAGGCAAGAGTAACGGACAAGACATTTTGTGATTTTTCCAACCCTAACGCCCCAAAACTCCCTTAATGGGTGAGGTATCACTTTGGGGAGCCCAGGTACCGTAGATGAGGCTCTCACCTTCCCATTCGTGGGAGGCTCCTGGATGTAGATGTTGCTCATGCTGCTCAGTGCTCAGGGCTCCGCTCCTAATTGGGAGTGAGAACGGAGAGCCGATCACTAAAGCAGTCCACCTATCAGTGGCACGCTTCCTTCAATCGGGTGGTCGCAGAAAGCTCCAGTTTGTCAATGTCCCAAAATGAGCGGCACCAAGCACTACCTTTTCCCAAAACTAGTCCCTCACGGACGCCGCCATGTTGCTCCTGGGCCTGAGCACCGCTAATCCTAAGAAGGGGGGTTCCAATGGCCTCCAGGAAACGAAAAAAGATTATTAAGCACCTGCAGGTTAACTCAATTTGTGTTACACTTTTACAAAAGGATATATAAATGTTGGTGTTGTTTACTTCAGTACATGTATGTGCAGGTTTCATTCATCTCCACCCCCGGGGCTGGCAGCAATGGTTCGGACCATGTGTGTTCTGTAATATGACTCCCCCGGAAACTGCATCATCGTTACTTGGTTCCGCTATCGCAAGAGGCCTTCCCCGACTGGCAGGGAAGTACGGCGGCGCCGGTCGGAGGAAGAGGCCGCCCTCGCCGTTTGTGGTCCTCGCTGCAGGCGGGAGGCGAGCGTACTCTCGAAAGCCTACGGCTCCTGCGACCCCTCTTACCAGCGCAATGGCAGTCCCAGGTGAAGACGGACGGCAGGGCCCCTGGGTCTAGGCGAGGAAAGGAGCGGGTAGGGTAGGTTGGGGTGCGCTGGGGGTAGGGAGTAGCGCCCATGGGGATTTAGGCGGAGGCGTTAAAATTAACAGGTTCGTTTGTTCTACACGAAAAAGTTTACACTCCAGAGATAATCTCTGAAGGGAAGAAGGAAGACAGAAACTATCTCCCCCGCCCCAGCCAGGCTCCGGCTGTGCTGGAAGGCTTACAGGGAAAGTGTGTGGTGGGGGGAGGTGGGGGAGGAGGGGCAGCAACTGTAGGCCTAGGAGGTAGCCGAGAAAAACTGACCTAACTTTGGGATAGCTCGAAAATAGAATTGAGGTGCAAGCACTTGACGGACCCCAGGAGCCAAGAGGCACTGTTTGTAGTGGAAGTCCCGGGGACCAAATTGGCGTCCGGGGTTCTCCTCTCCCTTCCTATTGTATGGAGTTCCTGTGTGGCCATGGACCAGTCGCTCTCCCACTCTGGGCCTCATTTCGTGCATTTGGAGAAGAAGATTTATTCCTCGATGTCTGTGGGTTCTTCCAGCGCGCAGATTCTGTGTCCACTGACTACCGACGTAAAAACAGTGCACCCTGCGAAAGAAGTGCTTTAGAGGTTTCCCCGTCCACAACTACCCGCTTGCTCGGAAGTCCTGGTCGGGGAGGGCACCTCCTTACATCAGCTCTGCGACGGTGTGTTCGGAAGAACACTGGTTGTAGGAGGTATTTTGAGAATTATACCCCCACCCCACCCGCTCAAGCACACACGACTTGGAGGTTCACAGTGCACTTCAGGGTATGAAAGGCTCTGAGAAGTGCTGTGGTTCAGAACCCCCTAACTTTGTTTTCACCTGCCCTTCCCAGTATTATCTGACGGCGTTTGTTCGGTGGCAGCCTTCCCTGAAGTGTATTTTACAGATAACTGTTATAGGAATATTGCACTTTTGTTACCACTGCAGTTTGGGGAGGAGAGGGGTTGTGTGAGAGAGGAAAGATACACTCATTCATCCACACCACCGTGACTATTAAGGGCGTGCTTGTCAGTGTGCTAGGCATTGGGAATACAGTGGTGAACAGGACAGTGGCTCCTCACACAGAACTTAGAATTTAGCAGTGGAGAGGAAGTACCAGAAAGTCGGACAAATGCATGGCAGGGAAAATACAGAGCCTTCAGGAGCACGTTGTAAGGGCACCTACGGAGACAGAAGGGCTTTACAGAGGATGTGGCATTTAGGATGAGCCTTAAAGGATTCCAGGAGGGTTGGATTGATGGGAGGGGAAGTTGCAGCCAGAGGGATATGTAAATGAAAAGGAGATAATAGATGCTCCCAATAGATGGAACTCCTAATACAAATGGGAGAGAAGTGAGAAATTAACTGGAGAGTTAATGACAGTAGCTAATATTTACTGATGTATCAGATGTGTCAATAGCATTTACTATGTATCAAATGTGTCACACACTGTGTCAAATCATTGTATTTTATCTCATTTAACATTCATGTCCACAGTGTGAGATAAGTATTAATATTTCCATTTTATAGATGAGGATACTGAGGGACAAAGAAATTAAGTGCCTTGCTTGTTCAGGGATATCTTGTAGGTAAGCAGTCTGACTCTTCTAGTCCCCATGCACTTACTCATCTTGCCATGTAGGATAATTTACAAGGTGGTTTCCAGCTCTTAAAGGACCTTGGAAGCCATGACAGATAGTTTGGATATTTTCCCAAGGATTATGGGAAGCCATTTCAGCATTTTTAAACCGATTCATATTTCGGAAAGAACATTTTGGCTGCACAGTGGATTGGAAGGATGATAGTTTGGAGTTAAAGTCACCAATTAAATTCTGGTAAGTTATGATGATACTTCACGTGTGGTGTCAGGAAGGGAGAGAAGCCCATAGATTGGAGACACATTTTTGCTGGTAGAATCACGGGGAATCAGTGACTGATTCAGGGTAGGTAGGTAAGACAGGAAGTGAGGTCTACTTGGCTTTTACTGTTAGGCAGTTGGGTGACACTCTTTACTAATATAGGCAACACCTGAGAAGGAGCAGGTTTTAGAGGGATGATGATAATTTCAATTTGGGCTCGGTGTTGAGGTGTAGTCAGACATACAAATTGAAACATCTAATAGGCAGTGAGAGATAGAATTTGTAGCTTAGGAAAGAAGCCAGAATGTCATCCACACATGAAGCAGGCGTTAAGACCATTGTCAGTGACTATGTTAGCAGTGTAGAATGTGAAGGGAAGCTCTGTGTCTGAAGCCTGGAGAATATCATCATGGAAAGAACTAGCAGAGAAAGGCCATTCTGCCGAGTAGCTTGTCTGGGCATCCTGATAATTTAAGCCAGCGCTGGTGATCTTTGCACCGCACAGCTGCATCTAGAGTTGACCTCTCGCTGCTGGTTTTATTACTTGAGCAAGCGTTTTGAGCACCCAGATGGTATAGACACTTAAGGGGACACAGTATCACAGCTTGTGTCCTCATAAAACTAGTTATGAAAATGGGCAACTTAAGAAAGGAAAAAAGTGATTTTTTAAAAGTCCCTATTGAAATTGCTCTAAACCTAACCCAGTGTTATAGACAGGTTAACTTGCTTCCAATTCATAGTGATGCTCCAAAGTGTAATAATCTTAAATTGCGTCATGAAGCTGGATAGCAAGACATGGATAAACTGTTTAAACGTAGCAAAAATGGAGATAATAGGCATGACAGCACTGTAAGAGCACAATGCAAGTACCATTATAAAATACAGATACAGAAAATGTTAAGATAATTTCTTGGATGATCGATCCAGATAGTGTATTAAAGAAAAATAGGGCTCAAGGACAGGTATTATGTTATGCTCTTTTATTTTTAGGTATAATGCTCATATGGATTCAGCATGACATTTCTTGGGTGGTCTTGCTAATGATTACTACAAAATATGACTATAAAGTGCTGAGGCTACTTTCCACAAATGAGTATCAGCCTCTTCTATTTTATGGTCGCCTACTTCAGCTGTTTTTCCACAGCATTAAGCGTAAGCATACACCATTATGTAGGCAACACAATGAAATGTGATCTTTCTTAGGGAAATCATAGACTCTTAGTTGTCATTTTAAAAGTGACATTTAAATACAGGTTCCAGTGAAGTTTACTTTCTTTTAACAATTGCTTTTCCCATTCACAGTTGTTGAAATTAGTTCTGACATCCATGTTAATGATGCTCCATTCCCCAATGAGTTGACCTGGCTCAAGGGGCAATGTATGTTATTGATGTGGTTGGCACAAAAACTCTTTTTCTCTCATTCAGTAAAATCTATATAGCCAAGGTAGGGAATTTTCTGTAGCCAAATTAACAATACATCTGGCATGTCAAAGTGAGTCCAATTTTTAAAACACATTACTATAACATTTTAGGAAGAGAAGAATTCTGAATTACAATGCATCCAGTTTCTTTTCACTTCTAAAACTACACTACACATAGTTTCTTTTCTCTCTAGTCTGTGCTGCCCATTGCTGCTGATACAATTTTCCGAAACCATATATCTGATCCTGTCTTTCCTAGGGGTCAAGAATTTAGTTCTTGTCCCCAACTGTGAATGTTGTGTTTCTCTTCAAGCAACCTAACCTTTGCAAGGCTCATTGTCCTTGGGTATGTAGTGAAGGGGTTGATGACCGAGCTTTCTCTCGCTTCTAAACTGTTGTGATGCCAGAGGTGCCCATCTCTGCTGGAGTGAAGTGCACACTCCTCAGCATGGCCAAATCTTGCTCCTTTTTCCTCCCACCTTTCCTCTGAAGCATTCTACAGTCTTCTGACTTGGTCAGCTATTCCCAGAACCTCTCGTGTACCGTGCTGCCTACATGCTTTTGTTATCACTGTCCCTCCTTTGCTGTCCATAGGTACCTGTGGGAAGCCTTCTCAGTCTCTCAGATGAAAGTCTTGCCTGCCAGTTCTTCCTGCTTACCAGTAGAGTTTTGTGTTTTTTACAGTGGCATATTCTAGCATGTATTATAGCTGTTGATGTATTGTCCTAGATAAGCTAGTATATTGTATTTCCTTTAGTGTAGGGACTTTATTCATCTTTATGGCTTCTCTAACATTCGTTTCAGAGATAAGCCCATAATAAATAATAATAATTGGATAATAATTTAGAGGGTTGTTCACTAGAATTGTTGCTGAGCAGAATCTGGTACTAAAGTTAACAGACTAAACAGTAATTGTGATTCTGTTTCATTAGTTAATTCAGGGGCGCCTGGGTGGCTCAGTCGGTTGGGCGGCCGACTTCAGCTCAGGTCATGATCTCATGGTTCGTGGGTTCAAGCCCCGCGTCAGGCTCTGTGCTGACAGCTCCGAGCCTGAAGCCTGCTTCAGAATCTGTGACTCCCCCTCTCTCTCTGTCCCCTTCCCAGCTCATTCTCTGTCTCTTAAAAAATAAATGAAAAAAAAAACAAAAAAAAACAAAAAAAAAACACATTAGTTAATTCAAATGTTCATGTCTCTTAAACTGATAATACCTATACCTTTTTTTCCTTCATGGGTTATTTATATTTTGAGGCAAGTGGATGAAAGCATTTTATACACTGACTTAAATGGTAGCTCTTTCATGTCAGTAGTTTATTTATTTTTATTTTAGAAAGAGAGAGAGAGTTTGGCAGAGGGAGAGAGAAAAAGAATCTTAAGTAGGCTCCTTGCTGGGCATGGATTCTGACACAGGGCTTGATCCCATAACCCTGGAATCATGACCTGAGCTGAAACCGAGAGTCAGAGGCTCGACCACCTGAACCACCCAGGCAGTCCCCTGTCAGTAGTTTAAAATAAGCAATTATTTGATATACTTTCATCTCTCCTTTTGAGTATCAAATGATTCTGAAGGCATTTTTAACTAAAGATGAGGACATCTGCTCTTTCAAAATGTTTGCATCAAGGATCCTCTTTTTTTTTTTTTAATTAATTTATTTTGAGAGAGAGAGAGAGAGAGTGCACACGAGTGGGTCAGAGAGAAGAGGGAGAGAATCCCAGGCAGGCTTCATGTTGTTAGTGCAGAGCCCAACGGGAGCCATGAATCATGATTTGAGCGGAAGTCAAGGGTCAGACACTTACCTCACTGAGCCACTAAGGCTTAGGAGATCCATCAAGGATCTCCTTTAACCCATTTTTTAAATTCACAGAGAATTAAAATATTTCAGGATCCCAAAGAAAGGATTATATCTATGAATTCTTAATAAAAAGCATCAGAAAAATTTAAATATTTGGAGTTTTACTTTGCATTCAATTTTAGCAGACATATATGGGTACTTGTATCTATGTGGTATATACAACCTCGCTACAATTTGAATTTTAAAAGCAGAATAAATTGAAGTTATCTTTAAGAGTTCCCAAATTATGATAGAACTATAATGGAGTAACCAAATATAAAACTTAAAGCTTAAAAGGAACTAATCTAATCTAATTGAATCTAGGTAATTAAAAATGAAAAGAATGGACAGAAGTGATTGCAATTGCTAATTGCATCACTTAAAGGGATAGTTAGTCCCTTTAACTATTTACTTTTAAATTTAAATGATTATAGGAAACCATTTTAATGTAAATAAAACTTTGACAGGCTTCCCCAAATCTAAAATACACAGTAAGAGAAAAATATAATACTAAGTTCCAAACATTGCTGTTAAAGTTCCCAGTGACTAAGTTAACTTAGCAACATAGGTGATGTGAAATTTCAACAAAAAACTTTAGATCAGTATCATGTCTTGCCATACCTCTGGGGGCCACTGAATAACCAGAGGCATCTGTTAGGGACACTACCACAAGCATCCCTTTTGCTTACATACTCCTATTTTCTCCCTCTGGTCTTTGTCCCTGGTTTTTAGTCTTCTCTAACCTCTCCCTTTTCACAGACTGTTTCTTTTTTTCCCTCTATGCTAACTGCTTTACTAAGGTATAATTTACATGTTAAAATAAAATGCACATTACAAATGTATAGGTTGAAGAATTTTATATCCATATCAATATTTTAAATATTTTCATCACCCTGGAAAGGTCCCTCTGCCTCTGTCATTTTTCCCTTCCCTTGCCTAAATAATCATTATTTTTATTTCAGTTGTCCTTCTTACTTTTATTCCTGTTCTTCCATTGCCTGTGATTCCTCAGATGAGCCAGTAACACTGCAGACACTATCTAGTTTCGTAGCTGGCAACTGGGAGCAACAGAAGTTACCAATTCCCAAGTGCTGAAGTATTTTCTTAAGTTTCTAACCTCAAAGCAGTAAGCATTTGTTGAGGACATCTAGGGAATCCGCACCATGCTGAGCAGTGAGTTGTATATAGAATTGTCTGGCATGTTCTGGAATCTAGAGAAATTGGCATTCTCTACTCCTTTAAGTTACTGGGAGGTAAAAGGCCAACTGGTTACCCATGCCCTTCCTTGCCACTCAAGTTGTTTGATAATTTTCTAGATCCATAGTAATCCCTTGCTAGTATTTAACAAATAAGGAAATAAATACCTCTTAAATTTGTTCCTAAAACCATCAGTTAATAAAATTTTATTGTAAATCTGTAATGTAGCTTTCCTGAAGAATTTATAGGTACAGTCTGCCTTTGTCAACGAATACTTGCACAACAGCACCTCTTCTTAGTGTTGGGTTTGTTTGAGGGAGGTTTTTGGTTTGGTTTTTGAGAGGGTAATCAATCCACATGTTTCAGATTAAAAAAAAACATTTTTTAACATTTATTCATTTTTGAGACAGAGAGAGATGGTATGTGAGTGGGGGAGGGGCAGAGAGGGAGACACAGAATTTGAAGCAGGCTCCAGGCTCTGAGCTGTCAGCACAGAGCCTGATGTGGGGCTCAGACTCATGAACCTTGAGATCATGACCTGAGCAGAAGTGAGATGCTTAACTGACTGAGCCACCCAGGGACCCTCACATGCTTCAGATTTTAAAAGTACCAAAAGGTGGATAGTGACATATTTCTCACCCTTTTTTACCCCTGGAGGCAGTTCCCCATTTCTCAGGTAACTAATATATATCCTTACAGAGAGATTTTTTTGTATATCTCCATCCATCTGTTAATAAAATCTATACATAATTTGGTATTTTATCTAATCTCCTTTCATACAAATGACAACATACCATGAGCACTGTTCTGTACCTTGCTTTTTTCTTTATATCTTAGAGACCATCAGATATCATTAAGTAAAGACCAACCATAATTTATTTATGTCTAAATTATTTCTACTCTTTTACTGTTACAAATGATGCTGTGGTGAATAGCTTTGTGCATAAGTCAGTATGTATTTGTGCAAGTAAATTGAGAAGATTAATCTCCCAGTGTGGAAGTGCTAGGTCAAAGTAGTATGTACATTCATAGTTCTGATAGATTTTGTCAGCTTGCTTTCCATAGAGGTGGTATTGAGTTACATTACTATCCAGTACTGTATTAGAGTATGTCTCCCCCAGACTCTCTTCAACCCTTTCAATCTTTGCTATTCTGATAAGTGAAAATAGAATCTCAGTATAGTTTTAATGTACATTCCACGAATTATGAATAAGGCTAAGGATCTCCATGTTTCCAACTTGTTTCTGTTTCTTTGAGCATTCTGTTCAGCTCCTTGGCTGATTTTTTTTCCTGTTGGCTATTGGTCTTGTTCATAATGATTTTCTGGGTTTTATATGGTAAGGATAATTTCCCTTTTTTGGTGCTATGAGTTGCAAATATTTCTTTCTCTATTTTTATGTGTCTTTTGAGTTTGTTTTTGTTGGTCTTTGCCAATTTTTTTTTTTATATGGGCAATTTTACAAGACTTTATTGGTGGTCTTGGGACTGTAGGTTATGATTACATAGGAACATTTTGAGGGAGCCAGGCTCTGTTGCTCTGAACAGCATTAGCAAACCTTAAAGAGGAATGGAACAAAAAACAGCATGAGAACCTAAGATGGGGAAATGGATAACTTCTGATTGAAGTAATAAGGGCCTTTCAGTATGGCCTTCCTATTCACTTTGAATCCCATCTGGAGCACCATTGTATCAGCAGAGTTCTTGTTCCAAACAATAGAAACTGACTAGTTAATTGAAGCAGAAAGGAAAGATACCAGGGAGCTCCCAGAATCTAAGCAAATGCTAGATAACAATTCTTGGAAAATAGACAAGACCAAGGACATCCATAGCCAAGATCCTGCACAGTCCCAGACCTGATTAGGACTGCTGCTCTCTGTGACATCACTGCCTCTAGAAACTGGATCTTGACAGGAGAATGAATGAACTGTCCCCACTTCATTGTGTTACTTGTCCCAGATATCTTTGTCAGAGGCATCAGATTCAGTGTCCTAGGTAAAAGCATTCAGTTGGCCCAGCAGTCATGAAAATTATGGACAAATGAAGCTTGAAACTTTCATTTAACCAAAAACTGGTGAGAACATAGTTGATATGGAGTTACTTTATTTAGAATTCTGGCATTTTCCTTTCATGTAAAAGTTAAAACTTAGTTAAAGAAGATGACCTTCTCTGAAAAGTTTCATATTTTGTTCATTCTAAAAATATGAGATAGAGTTAGTCATAAATAAGCTAATCTCTCATAAGTACTGAGATGAGATCATTTCAGATCTGTCCATTACAACATTTTTAGTTTGTTGTGGGAATGGTAATGGTGCATTTAGAACACTTTTGTCCTGTCTATTCAGCGTCTTTGGTTTCTATGGAAACAGACTTAACATTGACCTGGATACTCTGGGCTTTTTTTCCAACAGGCAATTATTTCATAATGAAAGAGCCTCAGATTTTATTATTAATCCAGTCTTATTCCACAGTTCTGCTGCAGTGCAGCAGATGTGTTCCCACTCTATGCAGTAAAATCCACAAGGCTTATGAGAAAAAATGAGATTGGGGCACAACACTTAAGAACTTCATCAGTGATGCATAAAAAATGATAGAAACCTAATAAAAACAGCACAGTTTTGCACATGTTAATTGGTTAAAAGGCACATAAATACTACAATTAATAGGGTACTATGCCTGCTAAAAGACCTGAAGTTTGCTGTGAAAATGCAGTTCGTAAGAATCAGAGCTTGTAAATTGTTCTGAAGGAATGGTAGGAAGAGAATGACATGATTGGATCAAGGTTATTTTACCAGATGTGGATGGGCACTGCTCACAGCACCCATACTGAACTGAGGTCACTAGAAATGGTTTGGGTTATGTCCTTGTGTGTGTTTTGTATATTACTATGAGTCTCAGAGCAATGGGGTACCAGTTTGTGCATTCACATAGTGTTTTTCTTGGACAAAAGTCACATTATGCTCAAATTGTGCTGTCTTACATCACTTGCATTGGAACAAGTTTATGTTTTTAAAAGAAGCATTGTAGCAGACCTGAGTGTATTTTACTAGAATAACTCGATAATGTGTATTTTAACGATTGGGATTAGGAAAAAATGGCTGATGTTTTGACTTCATAACAGTAAAGACATGGTTCAAAAATGAGCTTTCTTTTATAATTAGCACTGTTTTATATTTGCACTGTGTAAATTTGGATTCTATCTCCATATGAAAGATTTAGGAGTTAGATGCCTTTCATTAAGATAATAGAGCAATTCTTTCCTTGCCCTCTGGCTGATGGAAGCCCTTATTGGAGATTAAAAGTAGTTTCAACTCTCTCTCTCTCCCCCTCTCTCTCTCTCCATTCATATATTTCATCCATAAAAAGGAATGGCATTCTGATATGTGTTACAATATGGATGGTCTTGAAAACATTATACTAAGTAAAATAAGTCAGACACAAAAGGACAAATACTGTATCATTCCACTTACATGAGATTCCTAGAGTAGGTAAATTTATAGAGGAAAAAAGTTAGTGTTTAGGATGTTGTACAACATTATGAATGTACTTAATGCCACTGAATTATATACTCGGAAATGTTTAAGGTGATAAATTTTATGTATATTTTATTATAAAAAATCAATTTTAATTTATGTCTTCTCTCTTATTTAGATCTTCAACATTTCTTGTGTATACCACTAATTATACAGAAATACTCTAAATATTTGTAAAAACTGATCAGACTGAATATGTGACTGATAGTTTTCTCTTGTCAGAATTTGAGTGGTGCATTTGGATGTTTCTTATAATACCTATCAATTAAAGTATTTTTCTGGATTTTTACCAATTCCTTTAATAAAGCCAGTTTGTTTTTCTTCTAAGGGAGAGCAGAAAAACATTTGTTATCCCAAATATTCATATATGTATGTGTGTGTGTATGTATAAATATATATATGTATATACATATATATAAATATACTATATATAGTAACTAATATAAGTAATAGAATATATAATAAAAATATTAGCACATATGATAGTATATAGGGAATATGTATATGTATACACATTTGTAGTTAATTATTTTACATTTGAGGGACAGGCTGAAATACTCAGGAATTTCTTGCTCAGTGTTAGAGAATTCTTGGAATGTTTAAGCTCTTGACTATAACACTGCATTTCTGTTAAATTAGAGAAAAATATATTCTGGAGTTATTTTTAAAATACTGTCAAAGAAAGTAATTTGAGTAAATTGGATTTTCCAGTGATGCCTAATAATGATGACAATTGAATAGTGTTACTAAGCTGGGTCAAGAATAATTTTTTCTTTTTTTTAAAGAAATTCTACAACAAGTGGTTTCTTAGCTTTTTCATGGGATGGAATTCTTATGTTTCTACCTTTTATATGTCTGCTAAAATGTTATCCAATTATATTTCAGGTTGCAACAAGGACAGTGTCCGGGCAGGCTGTAAAAAATGTGGCTATCGTAAGTACATTAAAAAATAACATTGTGAAGAGTGAATCATTGCCTCCTTGGGCAATGTGATTTAGCATCCTGATTTCAGGGCCCTGATTTCAGCTTAGTTCTTTAGCCCTGTTATTCAGGCCAGATTTGCAGATGATTCAGAAATTCCCCTAAATAGTTACTTTCTTCCCTGCTGTAGACTGAGTGACAGGTGGCTATGTATCTGTTGACTAGCAAAGATATCAAGTACAAGTGGAGTAGTAGATTTAGGAGCATGCAGAAAGTATATTCCCCCCCAGAAAGTACATGTATACTTATTCTTTTACTCTTTGTTCTTCTAGATACTGGGTGAAGAGGGGAAAGCAATGAAAATTATTTTCTTTATGAGGATAATACTAGTCCCAGAATTTCTGCTCACCAGCAAAAACTTGATTTAAACAATCATAAATGTCTATTATGACTAATGAAATGGGATAGAAAAGTAAACTTTAACGTGCAGTTATATAGTCTAAATTTATAATTATGTACCTTAAATACCATTTCTTTAGTTAAATGTAACAATTCTTAAAGGTTTGATAACAGCTATAACAGTAGCATTTGCTATTTTTTTTTCTTTAAAAAAATTTTTTTTAATGTTTATTTTTGAGAGAGACACAGTGTGAGCAGGGGAGGGGCAGAGAGAGGGGGAGACACAGAATCTGAAGCAGGCTCCAGGCTGCGAGCTGTGAGCACAGAAACCGATGTGGGGCTTGAACTCACAAGCAGGGAGATCATGACCTGAGCCAAAGTCTGACAATCGACTGAGCCACCTAGGCACCCCAGCATTTGCTGTTTTCTCACTTGTTTGGAGACCATGCAAGTGAGCCTGGATTAGGGTTAATGATCCATACAAAATGTATCCATCTATTTATTTATTAATTTAGAAGTATAGTTATATTTGATGCACAATGTTACATGAGCTTCAGATGTACAGTCTTATTAAAAAAATAAATAAAGGTGATTAAAAAAATTTTTCCATGCAAAAACATGTGATAAAAGAACCCTCGGCATAAATCTCCATTAAGAGGGCTCATAATGAAAGCATGCTGGGAGAACCAAGTCACATGCCTCCAAGGGAAGGCTGAGATGTGGCTCAAGGGAATCTTGCTCAGTTAGCAAATGTGGATACATAAGTACACATATCCTTCACGTAAATAAAAACTCCTGAAGAATATACTTGCATGCAAGAAATAAGTGCAGTGAAATCTTTTCTGTGTTCTAGGCTTGTTTATATTTATTTCTGCTTTGTTTCCTTTCTTTAAATCTTTGCTAATTTCTGTATTTCATTTTTATTTTTAAATTAAAAAAAGTTTTTATTTGAGAGAGAAAGCTCATGAGGCAGAGAAGGGCAGAGGGAGAGAGAGAGAGAACCCCAAGCAGGTTCCATACTCAGAGTGGAGCCTATTGCAGGGCTCAGTCCCAGGACCACGGGATCATCACCTGAGCCGAAATCAAGAGTCAGACGCTTAACCAACTGAGCCACCCAGGCACCCCCTCCATATTTTATGTCTTGATTCAAGACTTAGGAATGTGCTCATCCATGCTCTCTCTCTCCTTCCCTCTCCTCTCTCTCTCTCTCTCTCACTCTCCCTCCTCCTCTCCCCCCCACCCCTCTCACTCCCTCACACAGCCTCTAGGTATATGCTGTATTATGTACTTAAAAATCTAGAATGAATTTCCCAATCTCTCTACTAATGCCACTTTATCTGCTTGAACTACTTTTAGCTTAAGACTTATAGGAAAATAATCAAAATAATGTTTTGGAAATATAACGTTGATCTAGTCTCCTTATTGCTTTTTTATTTTACACAATGATGGAAGTATCTGTAGTAACTAGAATTTTTTTAGAGAAGCCAAGTAAGCAAATAGGTTTGACAGTCTTTCTAAGTTTAGTTCCTATAGTTATTATTTTGATCTATGATTTTTAGTGATTAAGTTATTAAATAGTTTTTCATTTATCTCTTTTGGAAAACTTTAGTAATACTTCCCTTCTGTGTTACATTTACATCTTATACCTGTTAAAGATGAAGGTCTTCTCAATTTACATGCCTTTCTGATAGAAATTACATTTTAAAAATTATCTGTTATTTGTAGGCCAGAATCTTTGTATTGATTGTAGATGTAAGAGAACAGTCCACAGAACTCTGAAATGTTTTTAATACCTTAAAATATGCATATTCATCATTTAGTTACAAAAGAGTATTGTCTCTCTATTGTTGTGAGACTAATGGTTTAGGTTGTACAGTTTTTAAATATATTTTGAGACAGACAGAAAAAGCATGAGTCGGGGGAGGGGCAGAGAGATGGGAATTGGGGAGAGAATCCCAAGCAGGCTCCATGCTGCCAGCCCAAAGCCCAACATGGGGCTCTAACTCACAAAACCATGAGATCATGACTTGAGCTGAAACCAAGAGCTGGACGCTTAACCAACTGAGCCACCGAGGTGCCCAGGATATACAAAACAATTTAATACTCGACTGAAAAAGATTTTATTGTGTCCGTATGTTTCAGTAATGACTATATAGTTTTAAAAAGTTTCAAGTTAAGGATGAATCTGTTACTAAATAACATGGATGTTGGTTTTTCATGGCAAAGTTTCCTCAAGAAAATTAGAAGAATTGTTTATTTCTATGATGAGTTTTTATATGAATACTTTTGAAGTTGGCAACTTCTAAATACTTAAAAGCTACCAGAACACTAAGCTTTTGTCATGGAATAAATGTCTCAATTATGATAGTTCTCAGAACATACACCTTTAAAAAGTCCAGGATAGGATACTTCAGTAATTGAGCATTTGCTCATAGTAGCAAGAAATAAAAACACACCTAAATATCTTTAATGTTTATTTAACCTAAAATGCTAATCTATTGATATACATTCATGACCTTGTCTTTGCCTATGAGTCTGCTAATTATTGTTTCACATAGTCTTTTAAGTGCAAATTATATCTGAAATGCATTTCCTACTTTGTATAGTTTGTTTCTTCCAAGATAAGCAAGCAGCAAAAATGAGAAAGAAATTTGAGTCCAGAATCACTTTATCATTAGTTCTCAACTAGGGTTAATACTGCCCTCCTGGAAATCTGTGGCCTTTTTTTTTTTTTTTTTTTTTAATTTGCCCCTATGTGCTTGTGGTTGGGTAACAGTATGATCTTTAGTATGTATGATTTATGGTTTGTAAACATCCTGGGATGTGTAAGGTAGTCCTGGACAGTGAAGAATTGTCTGGCTCAAAATGGCCATGGTACCCCCTTTGAGAAGCAGGTACCTTTTCTCATTATTTTAGATTTTTTCTCAATCTTGTACAGTCTTGATGCCAGTACCTAATTTGAAAACTACTCTTTAAAAATAATCCATTTAAATCAAGTGTTTCCAAAAGTACAACTTTGTTTTATGGAAACAACCTCTCTTTTTTGCTCCACATTTGTATTTTTCGCCTACATGATTTTATATAGGCAAACATTGGAACAATAACAAAC
Source organism: Panthera uncia (assembly GCF_023721935.1). Taxonomy (NCBI): domain Eukaryota; kingdom Metazoa; phylum Chordata; class Mammalia; order Carnivora; family Felidae; genus Panthera; species Panthera uncia. The sequence continues at coordinate 47,684,512 of NW_026057577.1, read as the reverse complement.
TCTTAGTGGAATAAAATATCAACAGGTAAAGTAAAATATCTAGGCATGAGCTAAGGAAAAAGTGACCAAGAAGGTACAATACTAGAAGAGGGAGTAGAAGAGGGAGTGGGCAGCAACAGATACACCAAAAGAGTAAAGATTTTCAAAGTTGAGGGAAAATTGTCAGATGTAACCATTAGGATTTGTAAGAATTTGTTGGGAAATTGTTCATTGAATTTACCAGGTAGAATGCTTCTTTGACTGTAGGAAGATCAGTTTAAGTAGAGTGGTAGGTCATGAAGCAAACTATGTAGATTCAGGCCTGAATTGCAATGGATAAAAAAATGGAGAGCTTGTATGTATAGTCTCCTGTTTCAGGAAATTTGCATAAATAAAGTAAGGAACTGTCTCAGTCTTCATGAGCTACTATAACAAAATACCACAGGCCCAGTAGCTTATAAACAGAAATATATTGCTCATAGGAGGCTGTAAGTCAAAGTTCAGGGTGCCAGCAAGTTTTCCAGGTCATAGACTTTTCATTTTTTACTTGCACAGTGGAAAGGACTAGAGAGTTCCTTGGAGATCTTTTATAAGGCACTAATCCCATTCATGAGAGTACCACTCTCAGAAACCTAATCACCTCCCAAAGGTCCCATCAACTAATACCATCCCCTTTGGGAGTTAGATTTCAACATATGAATTTTGAGGGGATACAAACATTCAGGTCATAACAGGAACATATTGAATACAGTTGACCCTTGAACATCATGGGTTTGAACTGCACAGGTGTAGTTTTATATAGGTTTGTTGTTGTTGTTGTTGTTGTTGTTGTTGTTTTAAATAGAATACAGTAGTAGAACATGAACCACCACATGTCCCCTTCTCCCCACCTGCACTTAGCCAATCTAGATCATAGAATGATACTCATTTCTTGCTTCTCTACCTAGGAAGCAAGGTGGTCCACACCACCTCCTTCCACGCAGGAAGGTAGAGAACTAGGGAAGGCAAAACACCAGTACCCTTCTTTCTAGGTCACTTGCTTCACCCAATCCCCTACATGTGATTATACTGCAGTTTCTGCTTGTGGAAAATGGCTGTGAAGGGGTGAGCTGCCAGTTCCCCAGCAATATTAGATCCCCTCCTCAGAAAACGTTCAGCACCCTGGACAGTGCCCCACCCCACTGAGACCCAGGCTTCTCTGTCTGATACTGTCCCCTCCCTGGGCCCTCCCTGGTGTTCTCCCACACCCCTTGGTGGGAGGTAAGGTATTGGGTGGGTTATTATGTGGTTTTTGGTTACTTAAGTGAAAATCCCTCCCCAGAGCCTGTTTCTTTCACCTCTCCATTCAAGACCTCAGTCAACTGAGCTCCCCACAGGTAGTAGGATGGAGAATGCCAAGAGCAGACAAGAGCCCTGCTGTTCCACCTTTTCCTACAAATTTCCTCCATCTTCACTTTGTTTTTCTCCATTTGGCGACTTTCTAACTTTTCAATCACATAAAATCCAGTAGTTAAGTTTGGGGGGAACCATAAGTTATATGTGGATTTTTAGCTGCCTGGGGATCAGCATTCCAGGGTCAACTGTAACTCCTAGAAGGGAATTTGGGATAAATGGAGGGTTTTATATTTAAGATAAAAGATGTGTATAGAGACTAAGGGATATTATAGGACATGTTGCAGATATTGGAGACAGAAGATGGAGCAATTTCCTCTAAGAGTTAAAATAAGGATAACTTTTTTTTTTTTTTTAGTGCTTTATTTATTTTTGAGAGAGACAGAATGTGAGCAGGGAAAGGGAGAGAGGGAGGGAGACACAGAATCTGAAGCAGGCTTCAGGCTCTCAGCTGTCAGCACAGAGCCCAATGCTGGGGCTCAAACTCCCAAACCGTGAGATCATGACCTGAGCCAAAGTCGGACGCTTAACCAACTGAGCCACCCAGGCATCCCATCAAGGATAACTCATAAGTTTGAAGGAAACTAGGTGAGAATAAGTATGGATTTTTTCAGGTGTGGAAACAGAAGGTAGAAGGAGACTTTGGTAATCTCAGTTTTCTTGGTAAATTAGGAGGTGCAGTTGTCTGTTTGGGAAGGGGCATTGAGTGAGACAGGAAAGTGGTTGAACAATGATTTAAGTCAGGCATAAGTTTAGAAAAGTCACTGAGGGGAATAAGAGAGGAACTTGACCAGGGACAAACACAAAAATGAAATGCTTTGTGTTTGTGCTAATGTCCATGTATGTGTGATTGTACTTAAGCATTGCTTGACTGCTCAGGGACAGGCACAACCTCAAGAAAGGTTAGCTTTGATCCAGAGTATTTGTTTTACAGTGAGGTATGGCAGAAGAAGAACATGAATGAGTCAAAGAAAAAACATGTAATGGTGTTTGGAAAGTCAGGAATGAGAAGTTTGACAGATGAGAAGAAAATGAAGGGACTGAGTGAGTTAAGGTCTTAATTTTCTAAAACAGATATCATATGATTTCACTCATATGTGGAAATTGAGAAAGTTGACAGAATAACATAGGGGAAAGGAAGGAAAAATAAGATAAAAACAGAGAGGGAGGCAAACCATAAGAGACTCTTAAATACAGAGAACAAACTGAGGGTTGATGGGGGTTGGGGGAGTAGGTTAAAAGGTAGGTTAAATGGGCATTAAGAAAGGTACTTTTTGGGATGAGCACTGAGTATCATATGTAAGAGATCAATCATGGGGTTCTACTCCTGAAGCCGAGACCACACTATATGCTAACTTACTTGAGAATAAGAAAATAAAAATTAAAAATAAGTAAAAATTTAGAAAGATACAAGAACACTGAGAAAAGGGGAGGATATTAAATGCTCATTTTCCACAGTAGGAAGTCAATTAATTATGCCTGAGCTGAAAAATCAAGAGGCAGCAGTTATTAAGAGAAATGTGTTATTTAGGGAAATAGAATAGTTAAATTAAAAAAAAAAATTAACTAGAAGAGGAGAAAGTGATTTTGTCTGGTAAGGGGCAAGTGGCAGGTCAGAAATGTGGTTTTTATAGAAGTTTGTAAAAATGTGTATTTATGCACATTATAACTTTGCACATAGGTATATATGTGATAAATGTAATAGTTAAAAAATTCTTGTGCTCTACCTAGTTGATTCTCTACTCTTGGAAATGCTAAGCTCTAACTCTCTTTGGAACTGACAGCTTTCATGTCAACAATTACCTAAAAGAAGGTGACAGCAAATAGGTTTGTTTGTTTTTTTTTTCCTTTGAGAAGTAAATGTAGTAAGAATGACATAAATAAAAAGTAGATGGAATAAAGTGTTGACAGAAAATTCTAAACACATCTATGCATGGGTGTAAGGGAATAAGAGAGCTAGAAGGATAAAAGCTTATAGTCAGTATAATAGTGGAGTTGAAAATTTACGAGATGGAACACTTCAGGTGATGACAAGGAGCGTAGTGTGGCCTTGGCATCTAAAATGGCAAGGAACTATGAGGCCATGCACCACTCTAGCCTGTTCGTGTAGGTTTGTGGGAGGGCTTAGGGTGAAGAACCCAAGTCTGAGCCAGATTCCAAAGACTTCAGTAGACGGGCTATTAAACAGCAACAGAGAGCTGCATGGGAGATTAGAGGACTGCTATATTGAGAAACAGTATTAAGGAGCCTGGAAGATACTAATAATACCGAGATAAGCTGTGGAAAAGTGTTCTCAGGGAAGAGCCAAATGTCCTTTAAAACAAGTGGGAGAGGGAACAAACTGTAAAGAGGTGACACAATTTGTCCACTAAAGATTGCATGTTTCAGAAGCTGTCATAAAAGGATTGGGGGAGGGGCACCTGGGTGGCTCAGTCAGTTGGGCATCCGACTTCGGCTCAGGTCATGATCTCGTGGTTTGTGAGTTTGAGCCTCGCGTCGGGCTCTGTGCTGACAGCTCAGAGCCTGGAGCCTGCTTCAGATTCTCTGTCCCCCTCCCTCTCTCGCTGCCCCACCCCCGCTTGTGCTCTGTCTCTCTCTGTCTTTCAAAGATGAATAAACATAAAAAAATAAAATAAAAAAGATAGGGGGAGAAGGGGGTGATGATTGTAGGTCAGGGGAGCAGTAACAGCAATATGAGGGTAAGGCTTCAAGGAAGATAAATAGATTCAGAAGGCTTCATTTTTGGGTATCATAATGATAGGGATATGAAGCTTAGTGGAATTAGTTATGTTTAATAATTGAGAAGCTTATGATACAACCTTTATGTTCTCTATAATCATAGAGGTACTTAAAAATTATACCCTCAGAAGTTATTAGGCAAAAAAAAAAAAAAAAAATTAATAAGATGGAGAAGATTTGAGCAACAGAATAGACATAGCACTCTATTCAACAGAGTGATATATATTCTTTTAAAATGCATACCAAATCATTTCATGAATTTACTGCATGATAGTCCACAAAAGTAATCTCAGCAAATACCAAATAACTGATATCATACAGACCCTACTTTCTGATAACAGTGTAATATCTTTATAAATCAACAAAAACTTAATTTGAAAACTCCATATGTTTGGAAACTGAAAAGAATACTTATGAATGATTCATTTGAAAGGAAATTATAATGAAGGAAACTTATTTCCAGCAGTATGGCAGACAGGATCCTTTTGCAAGCAGTTAAGAAACTTGTATAAAATGCGCAGTACATATTTTAGATACAATAGTGTTCTAGGAAGAAAATAATTAGAGAATGCCCAGAGGACAATAATCAAAGTAAAGCAGAAACTCTAAGAGGTAAGACTTAAGAGTATTTCCTGAACCCAGTGTTCTTGAACTTGGGTTTTCATGGGTTTGCAGAGTGCAGGGGATAAAAGCAAGGCCCAGGGTCCTACCTAAGATTGGGACTCTAACACGAGATGTTCTTGAATAAATCTAGAACTTCCAAGAGAGAACTAGAAATAAACTCTAGCACAGAGTTATGGTGAGTCATTAGTGTGTTGTGGAATCAATTGCATGGTTACTGTTAGCACTTTTTTGTTGTTTTTATTTTTGTTTGCTTTTTGTTTTGGGATATCAAATGTAGTACTCAGGTCACTTTTTGTTTCATATTTGTGTATTAGTGTGTATTTGTATTTGGATGTATATATCAATACACTTAGTTTTACTGTTATTTTTTACCATCAGTGAATCATAGAAAAAAAAAAAAAAGGAAAGTTGCTGCCTTAGAGAAACAATGTCGTGTGCAGAAAATACATGTACGGCTACTCATTTCAGCATTATTTATAGTAGCAAAGTACTGAAAGCAAACTAAGATTCTAGCAGTAGTAGAGAAGATAAATAAATCGTATTCTTATATAATGGAACATTATTCATCAGATAAAATGAGATAGTTACATCTACTTATGTTAATATAGGTAAATCACAAAATATAATATTGAGTGGCAAACACTAGTTGCAGATTGGTAGGTAAGTATAATTGAGTTTATGTGAAATGAATAATCAGATATGCTGTTTTGGAAAGATAAATACAACTTCAGTATGCCAATTCTGAAGAAAGAATAGAATGGGATTAGGACAGGGTTCTAAGGAATGGTGCAATGCCCCCAATTTTGTGTGTGTGCACGCACATGTGTGCAAACACTTGCCATTAAGGAAAAAAAACACTCTAATTGAATAACAAAATGTTAACATGTGAGTGGATAGGCACTTGAATATTGGTTATATAATTTCCCGTACTTCTCTGGTATTTGTAATGTTTGATTTTTTTTTTAAGTTGTATCATGTCATAAATATGTAACTGTTGTAGTTTTCTTATAGGGATCAAATTTAGGAGGTGAATGATGTCAGAATGAAAATTGTTTTTCAAAATTAAATTTTTAAGGGTTCTTTAGAAAAACACAGTCAATTATATTGTCATGACACCTTTAATTAGATGAAAGCTATGTAGTTGCTATGCAATTAAGTACATAGGGAAAACAGGAAAAATTTCTCTGAGTGGTGTATTCAGAAAAAGCAAACTACTACTCACTGAATAAAAGTTGAAACTAAACATTATACTATTAAAATTGTAACTTGTTTAACCCTGAGGCAACAAAATAAAAATATATAATAAAAATATAATGAGTATCTTTAGGTATCTTTTATTTTGTCATTTACATTTTTGTTTGTTTTACTTAGCTGGTCATCTGACATTTGAATGCCGCAATTTTCTCCGAGTAGACCCCAAAAGGGACATAGTTTTGGATGTGAGCAGCACAAGTAGTGAAGAGAGTGATGAAGAGAATGAAGAACTGAATAAATTGCAGGCATTACAAGAAAAAAGTAAGTAATACTTTTCTTTCCCTACATCCTTTAAAAATGTTTCTAAATGTTCTGCTTTATTATGTAATGTTTATTTATTGTTCTGTTATACTTATCATTAAGATACCTTGTGTATTTATGTAAGAGGCACTGCATAGGTAAGGATAGGCTTTGGATGTTGTAAGTACTTTGCCCCAAATCAAACAGCAGATCAGTGTTAGAACCAGGAGGCACATCAATTTCTCATTCCACAAAGCAGGTTTTGTTATTGTTGTTTTTCCATCACACTAAGATGTGTCACATGGTACAAAGAATCTGATTTAAGACTTGGTTTCTAGACCCATTTGGCCATTTTTTAGCACGTGACTTTCAACAAGTTGTTTAACCCCTGTGAACCTTAATTTCCTTACAGGATAACACAAAAGATCAGTTTGTCAAATCACACTAATTCAAATCAGAGATATTAGCCAGTACCAAGCTTTACTAAGAATTTCAAGTACATAAATGATCATGAAGCATAGGGAAAACTGCAGAAATTCTAGGGCCACCAGCACAGCTCCCTGGGTATTTTCTTTCTTTCTCCTTCACAACCCATTCTGGCCAAGATTAACATGAGGTTTCTTCATTACACAAAAGAAAGTCATTTAATCATGAAACATGTCAATGTTATGTCCATATAGTTACATTTTCCAGTGAGCCATGCCGCATAAATCCATAGATTCCAGGATTATATATCATAAACTATCTTAGATCCAGTACATCATGCTATAAGCAGTCTATAAATAAGGATTCTCTTGCCAACAACTTGATTGTGGACTTCTAGCTTTTAGAACTGTGAGAAAAAGCACAACCCTCCACCTTCCACCCCCAAAGGTATTCTCTAGCTAGCAAACACCATTAATTTGTTTCCAGGAGGTCTGTCATTAGCATGTTTACAAAGAGATTTGACCAAGTTACCTTCTTTTTTTGTTGGGGGCATGCTCCTCTCTCCTCACAGAAGGAGTAGATTGTATACCTGCTGTTTAATCATTTCTTTCCCATCTTGTATATAAAATGGCCTATCCTTGAAGTGGGGCTTTTAGGGATACGGTGTAATGCTGTATGTGAAAATACACTGTGGACTTCAAAATGATATATGTTAGATGTCACACAATCAAAATGCAGCTTGTTTGAATATGGCTTTAGGCATAGAATGAGAGATACAAAAAGTTAAAATCTTACTTTAGATTATCAGAGAACAATAAACAAAAAACACCTTAAAACTTCTTAAGCTTTCCATATTATATCTAGTGAAGGTAAATGAAAAGTCAAATGCCAGGGTACTAGGACAAACTGAGAAGGCAGAAGAGGGAGAGAGTCTCAAAGAGGATCACTAAGGCTGAGTATATACAGCTTCAAGTAAAAGTAGCTGCTTGAGTATATATACTTGATTTTATTCCCTACTGAAACACCACTGAAATGATAATGGAAGAATTTTAAAAAAAAACATAAATGCACAAAGACAAAATGAGGTAGGAAGCAATAGTAACACAGTTATGAAAAGCAGTTGGGTTTAGTGACAATGGACTGCATACTTGAGAAAGTTCAGTCCTTTAATAATAGGAAATCTGAGGAGTAACCTGATAGTGCACATTTTAAAACTCCCAAACAACTTGATAATGAGTATCCTTAGGTACCTCTGTGAGGATGTCAGTAAAGCTAAAAACAGGAATTGGTTAAAAATCTGAAGTAATTCCCTTCAGTTACCTTTCCCTACTCTGTGAAGCCAGATGGCTTCCCTCCATTACCTCAGTTAGGCTATTGCAGCTCCGTTTTCTAGACAGGTAAAACAAAGGGTCTTTAAACTGAGATATACCAAACACAGATGAAAACAGTAAGTTAAAGGTGAGAACCTTCCAGCCATCTTCACCTGTTTGGTTCCCAGACATGTATCACCCAGGCAGAAGATCTGAAGATCCATCTCTGGGAGATCTGCCCAGTCTAAGAAAAAAGAAATAAAGATAATGACCAAAGACGTGACATAGTCACATTATCAGTTAAGTTGAGATTTCCATGCTTTGCTTGCTCAAAGCTTCAGCTTTTTAGACAATCAACAAGCACTAAATTTCTGAGGAAAGACTCTCAAGTGAAATATAGATACTAAAACCAACCAATGAACAAAAAAAGTCAGCTTGAAGGATACACAGGCTGTGAAAGGAGAAGAAAACAGAAATCATTAATATCCAGTTTTATAGAAAGATAAGATATAGCACCCATGAAACAGAATAAGGTACTATAAAAAGAACAAATCAGCAAAAGAACTTTTGGAAATTAAAAAAGAAGCAGACATAAAGAACTTAACAGAGATGGAAGATAAAGAAATCTAACAAGCAAAACAAGGGAAGGAAAAAAATAGTTAAGACAATTGAAGAATCAGTCTAGGAAATACTTCATTCACATGAGTCCCAGACAGAGAATACAGAAGGAATTTCCAGGAACTGAAGGACATTAGTTTCCAGATGAAAGGGTTCAACCAGTACTAAGCACAGTGTTAAAATTAGACTCACATAAAGGCACACTGTTACAAAATTTCATATCATAGGAAATGAGAATATAATTGAAATTTCCAGAGTCAAGGATAAAACAAGTCATAGGTAAAAAATCAGGAGTCAGAATAACTTTGTTCTTCTCTAAAGTGATACTGGAAGCTAGTAGATGTGGATAATGCTTTCAGATTTTTGAAGGAAAGTTGTATCCAAATTAGAATGATATACCCAACCAAATTATCAACCAAGTGTGGAATAGAATAAAGGCATTGGCAGACATTCAAAATGAAAAAAAAAAAAAAAAATTATCTCTCACATACCCTTTCTGAGAGCACTGATTCCAGAGGTTTCTACCAAAGTAAGGGAATATACCCTAAGAAAGAAGACTTTATATAGGAAGTAGAGGAGATAGGAAGGGAGTCCCTAGGTCACTTGTAAAGGAGATCTCAGGAAGACAGGCACCAGGCATAGAGAGCAGGCTGAAGGAGCAAAGCTGAAGATTCTAGGAGAGAAAGCCCAAGATTGCCAATTCCACAAGGACAGTTTCTATCCCATCCATCTACACTGCTGTGTCTAAAAACAAAAAACAAACAGAAACTGCCAGCCCCCAAATCCCAAAACCAAACAAAAACAAAAACTTGAGAATTAGTAAACCTCTTAGAAAACACATAATTTAAACCTACTTTTACAGAAAAGGAACTGAAGACAGATGACTCCCAAGTGACTAACTCATCATAGTGAAGCCAGCACCGTGATCTGTGTTTCTTGCCTACTGGTCCTATACTGTTTACACTGTAGTGTGCTGCTCTCCTACCGTGGAGATTATGTAGTCTTTTGGTTCTTCACTTTTTTTTCCTTCACCATATGAATCTTGAAGGATAAAGTACCCTGTCATCGTGAATAGAGGTTTATTCTAGAGGTGATTTTTCAATCAGAACACCTGGGACAAATCTACCCTGGCAGGAAAGGGAGGGAGTTAACATACCATAATCACCAGGAAGGGATAAAACTTCCTTGTTCGAATCAGCTTTCCCTTACTTTCACGCTGAAAATGACTGACTCAATGTAGATTTTCTTTCTTAAAAAGGTACACTTGCCTATGGTCACTTACAGGCTCAGAACTTGTTTCCCAGTATCATGACTCCCACTCAGGAGAGTGCTCATTCCTGTATATCATGCAGATTTCAGTAATAAAGTATTATAAAAGGGATCCAGGTGGCTCAGTCAGTTAAGTCCGACTTCAGCTCAGGTCATGATTTCACCATTCATGAGTTCAAGCCCCACATTGGGCTCTGTGCTGACAGCTCAGAGCCTGGAGCCTGCTTCAGATTCTGTGTCTTCCTCCCTCTGACCTTCCTCCACTCATGCTCTGTCTCTCTCTCTCTCTCTCTCTCTCTCTCTGTCTCTCTCTCTCAAAAATAAATAAACATTAAACATTTTTTAAGGGGATGCAAATTTATTTCATGGTTATCTAGTGGAAGCCCAGTGCCCCCCCCCCCCCACCTCCTGCCACTCAAATAAACAATAAATTGGTTCCTAAATACAGGGAAGAAGGGAGTGTAGAGGCTGTGGTTCTTAGTTCCATTGATAACTTTCTGTTACTGCTCAGGATGTCTGATGGGGTCAGGGTAAAACACTGACCTATTGATTGTGAGTTCTCATGCCATATCCTTTAGTACTCCTGAGGGTTCCTTGAATCCTGCCTTGGTTCTTCAAGGTGGGGAGCTCTTGTACCAACTATCTTGACTAAGTTTTGTGTGTGTGTGTGTGTGTGCTTTTTGTTTTTATTTTTAATGACAATAAAAATAGTGAGCCGGGAGAAAGCTAAGAATTTTTAATGTGCTTACATTAATTAGTTGTTCTGCTTTCATGAAACAGAGACATAAAGGGGAGGAGAGATAAATGTCACCAAAAAATAAAACCCAAAATTTATTTTTGTATGTTATGTTCTTTTTTGCTTCTGTTTGTATTTATTTCTATTATATTGTATATTTTCAATGCATTTTATATACTTAGGGAATTAAAAGAAAATAATCTTTCATTTAAAACAAAGAAAATAGTCTAAATGACAAATATATCAATTTTTTGACACAAATTAGAAAATGTGAGAGCAGGACTTGACATGGATGGGTACAATCATTGCAGTTTTATTATAATCAACAACCTGGAACCTGTACAACCTTCTAAAATTGTGTTACCAGTGCTGTGAACAGGGAAAGATTGAACAATCAGTGTCTGATAAGGATTATACAATCTTATTGACTCACAATGTGTGTATGTGTATGCTTATGTGTGAAAATGCTTACTGTCTAGTGACACTACAATACTCTAGGAAACTTGTTAAGGTTTTATACTGTGTTTTAAACTTGCTGAGAAACTTTCCTTTGGAATTGTATATGATAGTAGCAAATATTTGAAGCCCTGTTTATATTAGAATATACAGAAAGTCAAGGTAAAATTTTACTATTTACAAAGGACCCAAGAAGTTCAAGAGTATGGATTTTTTTTCTCATTCTATTTTACCTAGTGTTATTTAATGTTAATTAGCTATTTACCTGTAATTAGGAGGTATTCCTCTACTCATACATCCCTTAATATTTTATGATATTCTTTTATTTCAGTCCAGAAAATAAATATATTTTGACAAATTTGGAGGTTTGGGGTTATTTTGATGGTTTGGTTTGGTTAAGAAAGTTTTATTAAATAAATAAATAGATAGATAGATAGATAGATAGATAGATAAAAGAAAGTTATATGTCATGGGTGCCTAGGTGTGGCTCAGTCGGTTGAGCATCCAACTTTGGCTCAGGTCATGATGTCACTGTTCCTGAGTTCGAGCCCCACGTTGAGCTCTCTGCTGTTAGTGCAAAGCCTGCTTCGGACCCTCACACACTCTCTCTCAAAAATAAATACACATGAAAAAAAGTTTTATGTTAAATTCATACTTGATATCATTTAAAGATGGTTGATACTGAACACTGCCCAGGAAAAAATGCCAAAATGATATATTTGCATATTACCATAATTGTATTTGTTATTTCCTTTAGTAACTGCTGGAATCAGATTCAAGTAAATGACTTATACTGGTGGTTTCAGGGTTCATAAAGATAGGGCTTACATGAATCCATGGGGTAATTGAAATAAACCTCTGTTTGGCTCAAAATGTACTTTTTATAAGAAAACTACAAAAGATATTTGCAAAATAGTTGATTAGAAGTCTCAGCAGTGATTGGGAAATTTAGATGAATGGATCTAGGTTGGGAACTATCTAGTCAAGTATTTAAAAGCAGCCGGAGTGGCTACAAACCTGGTGACATATGCAGACAAAGATCTGGTATCTGACCCTGCAGGTAATACTGGACGGTTTTTTCTTATTATTACAGAGTTGTCTCCAAGCACAGGATTATATCCTCCGACTTCTGTATGTCACACAAGAGACTGCCACTCTTGTTGATTGTCAAAAAATTTAAGTGCTAAGGAGGCTTTTGCCTTCAATTTTTTACTCCAGTGTTTGTATCTTTTAGCAAGAAATTCCTGTTTTGCAGAAACTCAAATTCTTTTCCCTATGCCTGTGTACATTTCAATATCCTGTCTCAGAAAGACCTTCAATAGAGGTGGAATCATTTTAAGAATGATAGTATAGAAACACTGAACTGTCTAAATCAAATTTTCATCTTCAGTGCTTGAATTCTCATATACTGTTATCGTAAGTACTGCTCGTTCCTAAGGGTAGTAGCCAGGAAAAAAGATGTCTTAAATTCTGGGATTGTTTTGTTTTTATTAGAACTAATTTCTCTATATAATCTAGTCAGTGGACTCTTTATCCATCATTCCTAAATGGAAGAGGTTATTTTTCCCATAGCTATGTATTTGCTTTGTTTCTTATAACTTTGGGAAGGGGCATGTTTACAGTAGTCATTCTGAGCTTATTATAGCTACAAAAAAAAAAAAAATCTCGAGATAAAGCTAAAGTGACTAATATCAGATCAAGTCAATTTCAAAACAAAGAATGTTTCTAGAGATAAAGAGGGTTTCTTTAAAATGATAAAAGTGTTAGTGAAGAGGACATATGAATACTAAGTATTTATGAATACTAAGTGGTTATGTACCTAATAACAAATTTAAACTATATGAGACAAACCCTGATAGAACTACCACGGAAAATCCTTGTGGATAAACAAATTCACAATTACAGTTGTAGATGTCAGTCACTATGCCTGTCTCAATAATTGATGGAACAGGTAGACAGTAAATCAGAAAGGATATAAGACTTGAATAACACTGTCAGCCAACTTGACCTTTTTAATATTTATAGAACACCTCACCCAACAACTGCAGAGTACACATTTTTTTCAGGTTCACACAGAATGTCTAGCTAGATAGACCTTATTCTGTGTTATAAAACAAGCCTTGATAGATTTTAAAGGGTTCACATTATGCAAAATATATTCTCTAGCCACAAGGTAATTAAATTAGAAATATAGTGACAGCTTCCTGGAAAATTCACCCAATATATGTAACCTAACACTTCTAAATAACCCACTGGGTCAAAGAAAAAATGCAAAAGGAAATTACAAAGTATTTTGAACTGAATGAATAAAAACACAATATTTATGGGATGCTCATAAAACAGTACCTAAAGGAAATTATAACACTAACTTCCTGTATTAGAAGAAATATCTCAAATTTATGACTTCACCTCTGCTTTAACACACTAGAAAAAGAAAAGTGAATGAAACCCAAAGTAAGCAGAAGAAAGATAATAAAAAGATTGGAGATGAAATCACTGAAATGGAAAATAGGAAAACAATAGAGAAAATTAGTAAAACCAAAAGCTGGTTCTTTGAGATCTATAAAATTGAAAAATTGCTATCCAAACTGATCAGGTAAAAATCAAAACAAAAAAAATCAAAACAAAAACAAACAAAAATAAAAGAAAAGAAACAAAAACAAAACAAAGAAACAATACCAGAAATGAAATAAGTGATAATACTACAGATTATACAGATAGTAAAATAAGGGAATATTGTGGAAATGCCAATAAGTTGAACAACTTAGATAAAAGACAATTAGTTGAAACATACAAACTATAAAAACTCTCTCAAAAAATGAACTGAATAGCCTGCATCTATTAAAGAAGTTAAATGGTTAGCTTAAAAACTTTCAACAAAGCAAACTCCATAGCTGAATGACTTCTCTCCTAATTCTTCCAGACGTTGAAGGAGAAATAATGCCATTTCTACATAATATCTTAAAAATTGAATATGATGGAGAACTTTCCAACTCAATTTTTAAGACCAGCATTCCTCTGAGAAACTACAAGAAAAGTAGAGATTCCTATAAACACAAGCACAAACAGAATTTTAAGCAATTTTAGGCAATTAAAAGAACTTTAGCAAATCAAATCCAACAATATGTGAAAAGGATAATATAACCAAGTAAAGTTTATCCCAATAGTATAAGATTTGTTTCACGTTCTAAAACAAGACAATGTAATTCATCATTTTTAACAGCTCTTTACAAAAGAACACGTAGATGATAATTACAGTATTTTAAATAATTCAAAGAAGTCCACTGTCCATTTCTGATAGTTTGATAGTAAACTAGGAAAAGAAGGGAACTTTATCAACTTCATAAAGGACATCAAAAAACAAAAACAAAAAAACTGGAAGATTACATAATACCTAATGGTAAAAGACTGAATGTTTCCATAACATAAGGAACAAAGCAAAGATGTCTACTCTTCCCACTTCTACTCAACTTTGTGGTGAAGATTCTAACCACTACTCAACTTTGTGGTGAAGATTAAGGCAAGAAAAAGAAATCAAAGGCATCCAGATTGGAAAATAAAGAGTGAAAACTATTTGCAGATGACATAGTCGTCTATGTAGAAATCCTGTGAAATCTACCAAAGAAAACTTCTGGAACCTAATAACCTAAGAATGAAGTTTAGCAAAGTTGTAGAATATAAGATCAATCAATGGGCAAAAAATCAATTGTATTTCTGTATTGTGACAATAAACAATCAGAAACTGAAATGTTAAAAATACCTTTTATAATAGCATTAAAAATATGAAATATTTAGGGATAAACTGACTAAAAGATGCACAAGACTGAAGCATATAAAACATTGCTGAGGGAAATTAATGAATGAATCAAAAGATATACCATATTCATGGAATAGAAGATTAAATATTTTTAAGATGTCATTTCTCCCCCCTTGATTTATAGATTCAAACTAAACACAATCAAAATTCTAGCAGGCTGTTTTAGAAACTGACAGGCCAATTTTATAATTTTATAAGCCAATAATAATATCTTCCAGAATTGTAGTATAGTATCACAACCAGGATTCTGACATTGGTAGAGTCAAGATACAGAATATTTGCATCACTCATATCGCCTTTTTAATCTTTATTTTTTATTTATTTTTTCATATTGCCTTTTTAAAAGCCACACCCACTTCTCTCTTGTCCTTACTACCTTCTTAATTTCTGGCAACCAAAAATTTGCCATTTCTGTAATATTGTAATTTCAAAAATGTTTTATGAATGGATTCATATAGTATATAATCTTTTTAGATTTTTTTCAGCTAGCTGTAATTCTCTAGAGATTCACTGAGGTTGCTGCATATTTTAGTAGTTTGTTTCTTTTAATTATCGAGTAGTGTTTTATCACATAGATATCCCATAGTTTGTTTAACTCTTCACCCACTGAAAGATATCTGACTTGTGTACCATTAGGGGCTATTACAAATAAAGCTGCTATTAACAGGATTTGGGTGAACAGAAATCTTCATTTCTATGAAATGAATACCCAGAAGTACAATTGTTGGGTTTTATGGTATTTGTATCTTTAGTTTCTTAATAAACTGCCAGACTGTTTTTCAGAGTGGCTATACTATTTTACTTCCCTACCAAAAATGTATGAATGACCCAGTTTCTCTGCAGCCTCACTAGAATTTGATATTGTCTTTTTTTTTTTTTTTTTTAAGCATTCTGATAGGGGCACCTGGGTGACTCAGCCAGTTAAGCATCCACCTAGATTTCGGCTCAGGTCATGATCTCAGGGTTCTTGAGCTGGAGATCACGTCCGGCTCCATGCTGACAGCCCAGAGCCTGCTTGGGAGTCTTTCTCCCTCTCTGTCTGTCCCTCCCCTGTTCATGCTCTCCCTCCAATAATAAATAAACTTAAAAAAAATATATTTTAGCATTCTGACAGGTGTGAAGTTATATCTCAATGTGATTTTAACTTACATTTCCCTGATTGCTAATGATGTTAAACATCATCTCATTACTGTTGAATCCTTTATGTACTCTAGATTCTAGTCCTTTGTTGGATATCTGGTTTGCAAATACTTTCTCTTAATATGTTGCTTATCTTTCCATCCTCTTAATAGGTCTTGAACAGTGTAATAGTTTTTAATTTTCATAAAATCCAATTTCTCAATTTTTCCTTTTTTAGATTACTTTTGGTGTCAAAGATAAGAACTCTTCCTATCTTTAGATCCCAAAGATGGTCCCCTTTACTTTTTTTTACAAGGTATCACACCACCCCCCCAGGTAGGACATATATGATATTCCTTGGATACTCCCAGCTATCCCAAAACAAGAAAGGACAAAAAACAAATGGTTAAACTGGTTAGACTCTCCACCAGTTCATAAGAAAAAGGCAATTCCATCAATAGCCTTAAGTCCAGGAACTCCCTACTGTCTTAATGCTTTGCTAGAGAGAAAAACAACCTTAGTTTGACAATAGCTAGGCTTCCAGTAGTCTGTGAGTCTTTAGCATGTGAAAATCTTTTTGAAAACTTACCTTTTGACTCTACCTCCTCCAAGTCCATGGTATATAATAACCATTCATTCTTGACAACCCCAGTGCAGCTCTCTCTACCCACGGTCCTGTCCCCATGCTTTAATAAAATCACCTTTTGCACTCTCCCCAAAAAATTTTGTAGTCTTACATTTTCACTTTAAGTCCATGATTCATTTTGAGTTGATTTTTGTAGAAGATGAGATATTTAGGACAAGTTTTATTATTTTGCTTAAGATAAGCAATTATTAGGGCGCCTGGTGGCTCGGTCGGTTAAGCGTCCAACTTCGGCTCAGGTCATGATCTCATGGTTTGTGAGCTCGAGCCCCACATCAGGCTCTGTGCTGTCAGTTCAGAGCCTGCAGCTTGCTTCGGATTCTGTGTCTCCCTCTCTCTCTCTCTCTGCCCCTCCCCCACTCTTGCTCTGTCTCTGTCTCTCAAAAAATGAATAAGCGTTAAAAAAAAAAAAGATAAGCAATTATTCTAGCACTCTTTGTTGGAAAGCTATCTTTCCTCCATTGAATTGCTGTTGTACTTTTGCCAAAAACCAGGTGGTCATATTTGTGTGGGTTTGTTTGAGTTCTCTCTTCTGTTCCCTTGATCTGTGTCTGTTCTTCCACCACCACCAACAGTCGTCATTAATGGTAGCTATATAATAAGTCCTGAAATTGAGTAGACTGATTCTTCCCACTTTATTCTTTTCCAGAAATATTTTAACTACTTTCTCTTCTTTCCATATAGATTTTTAGAATAATTCTATGTCTAGAAAGAAATCTTGCTGAGATTTTGACACGAATGGCATTAAACATGTATTTCAGTTTAGGGAGAATAGATATCTTTACTATGTTGAGTCTCCAATTCAAGAACTTAGTCTGTCTCTCCATTTATGTAGGTCTTTCACTTGTTTACATAGATTACTGTGTAGTTTTTGTGAGAAATAAGCCCACTGACCCAATCAAAGGAGGGATGCAGAGACTGAGCACAGTGAAGAGAGGCTTCTTCTTGCGAGAGTGGGTGTCTGGTGGACAGGCACAACTGGGCGGTTACAGCAGGCAATTTATCTCCTAAATGGTGTATTTTGAATTTTGTTTCTGTGTATTTATTACCAGTGTGTAGAAAGGCAATACCTTTCTGTCTTTTTCTCTTATATCCTTGCTGAACTCAATAATTTCATTTTTTATAGATTCCTTGATATTTTTTATGTAAACCATCATATCATCTGCAAATGGGAATGGTTTTATTTTTCTCCTTTAATCTATGTCTTTATTTCTTTTTTTTTTTTTCTTTTGTTGTTGTTGTTGTTTTATTGCCATACCTAAAACTTATAGTACTGTATTGAGAAAGAGTGGTGAGAGATGACTTTCTTACCTGGATTCTAATCCTAGAGGGCAAAAGCACTTAAACTTTCACCATTAAGTGTAATTTTAGTGGAAAGTTTTATGTAGTTGCCTTTTATCAAGTTGAGAAATATTCTCTCTATTCCCATTTTTTTTACAGTTTTTATTATAGAATGGTTGTCAGATTTTGCCAATTCTTCATTGATCAGTATGATATTATGATTTTTTCTTAGCTTGTTAATATGGTAGATTATATTAATTAATTTTTGAAAATTGAACCAGCCTTGTATCCATGAATTCTATTTGCTAAATTTTGTTAAGGATTTTTCCATCTGTATTCATGAAAGATGTTGGTCTGTAGTTTTCTTGCTTTGTACTATTTTAGTCTAATTTTGGAATCAGAGCAAGAGTTACATAGAGTATTGATAAAATTTCCTTCTATTTTTAGATAAAATTGCATAAGACTTGTATGAAAGTAGTGTTTATTTTTCTTTAAATGTTTGGTAGAGTTCTTCAGTGAAGTTATCTGGGCCTGAAGATTTTTTTTAGAAGTCTTAAAGTTAGATATTAAATTTCCTCAATAGTTAAAGGGTTATTGAAATTATCTACTTCCTGTTAGGTGAGTTGTGGCATTTTGTTTTTTGAGAAAGGGGTCCATACTATCCAAGTTGTCACATTTATTTTTGTAGGGTGTTCATAGCTTTCATTTATCTTTTTGATGTATATAGGGTCTGTAGTGGTAACCCTTTTTTCATTTCTGATATTGATGATTTGTGTCTTTTTTTCTTTCACATTTTTCCAGAGATTTGTCAATTTTATTGAACCAGCTACTTGTTTCATTCTTTTTCTCTAATTTTTTTGTTTTGTTTTCAATTTTATTAATTCTTGTGCTTTATTATTTTTCTTCCTTCTACTTGCTTTGGGTTTATTTAGCTTTTTCCCCCTAGGCTCTTGAGATCAAAGTTAAGATGTAATCAGTTTGAAACTTTTCTTCATTTCTATCCTAAGCATTTAGTGCTATAAATTTTCCTTACAGCACTGCTTTAGCTGTGTTACACAAATTTTAATATATATCAGTTTCATTCAGTTAAGTATGTTTTGTTTTCCTTGAGACTTCCTCTTTGCCCAATGGATTATTTAAAAGTGTTGTTTTGTTTCCAACTGTTTAGAAATTGCCCTGTTATCTGTTACTGATTTCTCATTTGATTCCATTAAGGACAGAGACATAACTCTGTATGAGTTCAGTTCTTTTAAGTTTGTTAAGTTTTGTTTTATGACACAGGATATATTCTGTCTTGGTCTATGTTCTGTAGGTACTTGAAAAAAATGTGTATTCTACTCTTGTCGGGTAGAGTGATTTTAAATCTTGTTTAGATTCTATTGATTGATGGTTGTTGAGTTCTTCTGCATTCTTGCTGACTTTATGTGTAGCATCTATTGTTGAGAGAATTGTAGATTTGTCTGTTTCTCCTTTAAGGTCTGTCAGTTTTGCTTCATGTATTTTTTAGCTCTATTGTTTGGTGCATACACATTTAGGATATGTCTTATTGGTGAGTTGAAACTTTTATCATTATATTTGGCCCTTTCTCTCACTGGTAATTTTCTTTTTTCTGAAGTCTATTTTATCTGATCTTAATACAGTCACTCTAGCTTTCCTTTAATAATGCTTGTTTGGCATATCCATTTCTATCCTTTTATTTTCAGTGTGTCTATATCTTCTTTGAAGCGGGAGTCTTGTAGGCAGTGTATAGGTGAGTCATATTTTTCAATCAACTTTACCAACCACTTTCTTTTAATTGGTATTTTTTTACATTAATGTAATTTTTTATATGTTAGAGCTAATCCTACCACTTTATTATTTGTTTTCTGTTCACTCTGTTTTTCATTCTTTGTTTTCCATTCTTGTTTTTTTTCTCTGCCTTCCTGTGGATTACTACTTGAACATTTTTTAGTTTTATCTGTAGTGTCACTGGAACACCTATAGAATTGCGTATAATTTATCTGTAGTGTCAAAGACACATTGTGTCCATAGTGTTTTTTTTTTTTTTTAATTTTCTATGATATTTTATATGGCATTTTTAGTGGTTGTTCTAGGTATTAGATTATATATACATAATTTACCACGATCTACTGGTATTGTCTTTTTACCAGGACAAGCGAAGAGTAGAAACCATGCCTCCCTTTATGTCCCTTTACCCTCTTTCCTTTACAATACACTTGTCGTAAATATATTCTCCACATACATTTAAAACCACATGAAACAATGTGTAGTTTTTGCTTCCACAATCAAACATAAGTTAGGAACTCAAGAGAAGGAAAGCCTGTTGTACTCAGGGCTTTGCTTATTCTATTCTTTTTTCTTGATGTTCCAGTGTTCCTTCTTTTATCATTTCCTTTCCATTTAAGGAATTTTCTTTAGCCATTCTTTTAGGGTCTGTCTGCTGGTGATGAATCCTTTTACTTTTTCCTTATCTGAGAATGTCTTAATTTCTCCTTCATTCCTGAATAATATTTTTACTGGGTAGAGGATTCCAGGTTGACATTTCTTTCAGCATTTAAAAAATGGCCACTTCTTTCTGTCTTCCATGCTTTCTAATAAGAAATCTGCTTTCATTCTAATTGTTTCATTCGTATAAGTAATATATTATTTTTCTCTGGCTGTTTTCAAGATTTTTTTTTCATTAGTTTTCAATGAAAAGTATTGTTTTCATTGTTGTTATATTGTTATATTTCATTGGTTGTTATATTGATTGTTTCATTTTTCATTCAATTTAAGATCTTCCTGGTTCTGGACTTTGATGAGTTCTTTTCAACCAAAATTTGGACATGTTTATATTGTATTATGAAATGTTGGCTTTCCTTAAACCTTGTCTTTTATATGATTTTCCTTGGTACCACCCCAGAAGAGAAAGTGGCTTTTTATGGCCAGGGGGAGACAGAGGTTCTACTTCCCCACTTAGGTTCCACCAACACTCAAAGTGGTCATGGCTTCTTGTTACTGCTGGGTGAGGGGATGAGTTCTAGCTCCCTATTGGTATCCCATGGTGGGAGTGGTCTTGTTACTTACTACTGGGTGATGATGAATGCGCCGACTTTCTTAGATATCTTCTGACATCATTTCAGCATAGATGGGAGGGGTACCTCATTACTACTGGCTGGCAGCAGAAGTCAAGTCTTCCCAAGTGGTCTTTATTGACACTATTAGTGGAGATCTCTTTACTGGGTAGTGATAAAGGTCCTGGTTACCTACTTAGACTTCTCATGCTGAGGAATTGGGAGATCTTATCACAGCTTGATAAGGGGGAATGTCTAGGTTCCCCACTCAGAGTCTGCTGACATGGGTGGGGGTTGTGCCAGTTTTTTCTGTGATGTTCGGCTTGAGTAAGGGCCGTTGTTACTTACAACCTATCTGTCACTAGGCTGTCTCTGTTTTGGTCTTTAGGCTAGAGAAATCTTTTTATCTGTACCTGTATTGGAATTGCCAAAGCTGCCAGCTTCTTCAGCTCCAAGTCTGAGCTAAAGGAAGCAAGAATTCCACAGAACTCACTCCCGTGTCTTTCTCTGGATTTCAAGATCCGTAGCTAGTCTGTCTTATTTCTACTTTAAAGTTGTTGTTGTTTTTAAGTTTACTTATTTATTTTGAGAGAGAGAGCACAAGCAGGGGAGGAGCAGAAAGAGAGAGAATCGCAAGCAGGCTTCGCGCTGCTAGCTCATAGCCTGACAGGTGGCTCGAATCCATGAACTGTGAGATCATGACCTGAGCCGAATTCAAGAGTCGGGCACTCAACCGACCGATCCACCCAGGGACCCCTACTTTTCAGTTTTTATGTTTGTTTTTACAATGTCTGGTATTTTTAGTTGAACTTACTGGGAGAAATAGGAAAAGTACACTTACTCCTCTTCCCAGAAGCAGAAGTCCAACTTAACTTTTTTTCTGTGCAATTGATTTTTGACAAATGTGAAATAAGTTGCAAAATATTATACATGCCACTGTATTTATATGCCATATAAAATATCACTTATCCATCTTTCAAAAAAGAGAAAAACTTGGGACTTATTTGTAACTATTTTGTATAAGTGATTGTATGTGCATATTTGGTTGTATGGAGAGCAAGCTTAACAGAAAACACACCAAATTGTGTATTTCAGAAACAAGTTAGAGAGTAGTATATATTCTTTCCTTCTAGAGTACCAATGACATAAATATTATTAGATTTCTTTACAGTCCTGTGATCTTAACATCCTAGAATACCATAATCCTCATTTTGTTTGAAAAAGAAAAATTTAAACACCTGTATTTGAGGGGTACCAGGTTAGCTCAGTCAGTATATCATGCAACTCTTGATCTGAGGGTTATGGGTTCAAGCCCCATCAGGCTAGGCATGGAGCCTATTTAAAAAAAAAAAAAAAAAAAAAAAAAAAAAGACTGTATTTGATTGTATTGTTTTGTTTTTTAAGACCTGAAATAGTACCCACCAAACTGTTGACATTGATTCGGTGTAGGAATTAGCAGTGGAGTACTTGAATTTTTTATTTAATGTACCTAGTAGTAGTTGAAATTTTTATAAAAAGCATGTAATATTTTTATAAGCTTCTCAATAAATAAAAATAATTAGTGGACCTTGAGGGTATTAAGCTAAGTGAAATAAGTCAGAGAAGGACAAATACTATATGATTTCACTTATATGTGAAATCTAAAAAAGAAACAAACACATAAAAAAGCCAAGCTCAGAGATAAAGGAAAAAGATTTGTGGTTGTTAGAGGCAGGTGATAAGGCTGGTCAAGGAGTACCGGGGTGCCTGGCTGGCTCAGTGGATAGAGTATGGACACTTGATCTCATGGTTGTAGGTTTGAGTCTCATGTTGGGTGGAGAGATTATTTAAAAACAAAATCTTTAAAAAATAATAAAAGAGGTACAAACTTCCAGTTATAAATAAGTCATGGGGTTGTAATGTATAGCATGTGGACTGTAGTTAATAGTACTGTATTGTATGTTTGAAAGTTGCTAAGAGGGTAGATCTTAAAAGTCCTCATCACATGAAAAAAATGTTGTTGGTATGTATGTAACATGGTGACAGATGTTAACTTGACTTACAGCAAATATTTTGGAATGTGTCCAAATATCAAACCATTATGTTGTATGCCTGAAAATAAATAATGTTATATGTCAATTTATACCTCAATTTGAAAAACAAGAAAGGAGAAACTGTTACAAGAGAAGTGCAGTATCTCCTAACCAATAAAATTCATCAACCAGTAACCAAAGTGGAAAAACTGTATACATACCATATTAGTGTGCACATTCATGGTGTCCTGATTCTTTCCCCTCAATACACAGGAGTAAATGAAGAAGAGGAGAAGAAAAAAGCAAAAAGCAAAGAGAAAATCAAGTTGAAAAAAAAAAGAAAAAGGTATTTTTTAACATCATTGTTTTTTAAAAGCAGGACTGTGAATCCCAGATGGATTATAAAATTTTATATTTTGTGTGTAGTCCAATTAATTTAACACTAATTCTTTCCTTAATGGGGATCAGATATTCAGTTGTTTCAGTAAAATAACAGTCCTTGAGGAATCAAAGCTAAAGTCAATACTCAGCCACCTTGAATTTTTTTTCTTGGAGCAAATTAAGGTATAAATAAATAATACCCCCCCCCCTTCTTTTATGTATTCTATTTGTGTTCTAAAATTTAGAGTTTAAAACATCAGCCACACTTTTAATTGGATGATGTCTAAATTCTTTACATATATATTTTGTCCTCATATATATAATGTTGGGGCTTAAGTATTTGTATTCTCAAAATATCATTGCAATGGCTACAAAGTTATTAATAGGATTTACGTACCCACTTATTCTAAAAAATCATTCAGGTCTTTCAGAACCCACATCAGGCGCCAATGAATTTTTAGTATCAGCTCTTTTAACAACTAACTGGTTAAAGCAATTGATCACAAGAATTAAGAAGCAGCTTCTTTTATGGTTAACAAGTACAGTTTCATATATACTAGAATAAACATATATATACAGATATCTTTTAAGGTATTTGACAATAATAATGTCTGACTTGGACCCTAGTTCTCTAATAGAGTAAGTTCTGAAAATCAGGTGTTAACTTCATAGAGCATTTAATACATACCTTTCAACACCTCAGCTACTTCATAATTTAGAAAAGTTCATTTTCTCTCAAGTGTTGGGAGTCAAATAATATTTAACATAAAAGCTAATAGGAAGATAGAGGTCAGTGTATTTTATAGTCGGACTAATGTATTGTTGAATCATTTGCATTAGCACAGCAAGGATTGTGTATAGACAAAATGAAATTATCTGTTTTCTTCCAAATTCTAAGATACTTGTTTTATTGTAACAGATTATTTATTTGAGCCTCTCTACTTTGGGTCTCACAGACCTCAGACAGGGCCTGAAATTAAATGAAATTTTCTAGTCATACTCAGCAGAGATTTTGCCACCTCTTGGAGTTGTTATGTGCAAGTCTAACACCGGGCCTTAAAAATTAAAATCCAGGACCAAAAAGCCAAAGAAAAATGTACAAACAATCTCTACTCAGAATCCAGAGGTCAAGCAGGGTCTTTAAAACAGGAAAACAGGCAAGAGTTGACAATAACAGAGATGAAGAGGGAATAAGAGAATACATGAGAAAATAAGCTCAGGAAACAAGCCAGAAGTCTAAGTAAGACAAAATGGAGAAAGAAATACAGCATTACAGAAATGAGGGAAAACTCAGAGTTTCTAAACAAGAAATTCAGTCAAGTAATTCATGAGAATCACTGGCAGACACAGACTTGAAGTCTCATGCATTTATTTCTTGCTTACTGTAGGTCTGTGTCAGGTTTTCTTAGTTTGGGCTTTAACTTCTTTTTTTTTTTTTTTTTTTTTTTTAACGTTTATTTATTTTTGGGACAGAGAGAGACAGAGCATGAACTGGGGAGGGGCAGAGAGAGAGGGAGACACAGAATCCGAAACAGGCTCCAGGCTCTGAGCCATCAGCCCAGAGCCCGTCGCAGGGCTCGAACTCACGGACCGCGAGATCGTGACCTGAGCCGAAGTCGGACGCTTAACCGACTGAGCCACCCAGGTGCCCCGGGCTTTAACTTCTAACGGTTAGCTCACTACTACCTTTTTAGAAAGCTGTCTTTTTTGGGGCGCCTGAGTGACTCAGTCGGTTAAGCAACTGACTTCAGCTCAGGTCATGATCTTGCAGTTTGTGCGTTTGAGCCCCTCATTGGTCTCTGGGCTGACAGCTCAGAGCCTGGAACCTGCTTCCAATTCTGTGTCTCCCTCTTTGTCTGCCACTCCCCTGCTCACGCTCTGTCTTTCAAAACTGAATAAACATTAAAAAAAAAAAAAAAAAAAAGGTGTCTTTATTTTTTATTTTTAATTGACTCAGTTTCTGTCTTCTGACACATTTAGAGTTTGGATGTGGGGAGATTGTTGTATACCTACTTATATAAGATCTTAAGAGATGCCTTTTCTGTTTTTTTTTGTTACTTTTCTCTTTTAATACTAGAGGAAGGAATTGCATAGTTTTTTTTTCCAAATCTAGTATTAGAGGAGTATTAGAAAAATAAAGAATAATGATAAATCATCCTCATTTACTTGTATGCATTTAAAACATCTCTTTTTGTAACTAGTGAAAATTACTTTGGAATGCAAGTGCTCATCTGTATCACTTGAACAGGAATTTAACAGAAGTCCTTTTATTTAGCTAATTTTCAGCTTTCACCCATTTTTACCAAGGTACAAATATAGCCCTTTTTACATAATTGCATCCTTTTGTAGCTCTTTTAAGAGAATATGCTGGGGCGCCTGGGTGGCTCAGTCGGTTAAGTGTCCGACTTCAGCTCAGGTCATGATCTCACGGTCCGGGAGTTCGAGCCCCGCGTCGGGCTCTGTGCTCAGAGCCTGGAGCCTGCTTCAGATTCTGTGTCTCCCTCCCCCTCTAACCCTCCCCTGTTCGTGCTCTGTCTCTCTCTGTCTCAAAAATAAGTAAACATTAAAAAAATTAAAAAAAAAAAAAGAATATGCTAACAAGTTATTGCATATGTAAATGAATTGTATATATATGATAAAGGCTTGGTAAATACCACTTTGTTTAGCTTATAAGATTTTGAAGGGTACAACAGGATGAAAAGCTGAAAATCACAGAAAAATTATTGCATCCTTACTGAGTTTAAAACTTAATACTAGAGTTGAGCAAAATAGAGTTATTTGTTTTGTCAGCTTCTATGACCAAGGAGCAAAAATTCTGAAGTCTGTATTTTAAGAGAATACAAATATATAAAGCACATTTTGAGTTTCTTTGTTTATACCCCACTTTGCTCCAAGAATGATTTCAGGCAGTTAAATCCCATTTAAATTTAGCTATTAGCCATAAATGCAGTTATCAGTCAGTCTCTATTATTGCCCATAGGTCTTATTCATCCAGTTCCACTGAAGAGGACACTTCAAAACAAAAGAAACAAAAATACCAGAAGAAAGAAAAGAAAAAAGAAAAAAAGAGTAAGTCAAAAAGGGGGAAACACCACAAAAAGGAAAAAAAGAAGAGAAAAAAGGAAAAGCATTCTTCCACCCCTAATCCTTCTGAGATCTGCAAAAAGTAACTGAATCTTCAGCCTAAGCCATTAAATTTTAAAATTTGGTTTTAGAAATTATTTGACCTTCCTTGGAATTTGCTATATAATCATGCTTTGCAATAAACCACAGCCTTTTCCATATAGACATTTTTTTCGTATATGGGACCATTGTCTTCTGGCAATAGATTTTTAATGTGCTGACTATAAAGTATTGAATCAGTCTTATTACTTGATAGCCACACCCCAAATATAGATATTTATACATACAAAACACATCATTTTTGGTATTCATGATTGTGTCTGACTAGTGTTGTTACTTTATAAGTTGATTGTAAATGGCTTTACTCCAGTCAACACAGGTAATCTACCTAGCAGTTAATGAGTATTGCTCAATCAAGTGTCCACCTTCCAGTGATAAAATGAGGTAGGGGATAATGCTTTGCTCTTGACTCTGAAAAATTTAATAGCTTTATTTCCTATGGTAATGTATAAAGATAGTGAAATTTTTCACTGTCATTTTTAAATCTTGAAACTTTTTTGGATGTCATAGGAAATGAAGCTGCTTCACTGGTCTTAACTAGGACATTTTAAGCGAATGGTGTTGGCAAGAAGATAATGAAAATACTTATAAGGGAGTTTTACTATTACATGAAATGCAGAGTGTCTAGTACCTGCCTCCTCTGTTATTGTAACAATTAAAATTCTCTTCCTCTTTTAAAAAGACAAGCGTAGTGCAGCCTCTCAGAGTCTTGCAGAGATGATGCTGTGTTGGGTAGGATATTTAGGATAGACTCCTGGGTTGTTTTACAAATGTGCCATATTGGCATCTCTTAAAGTGATACCTCAAACACAGAACTTTTTAATTAGGAGGATGACAGCTAAATCATTATTAGAACTGATTTTTATTCTGTATGTAAATTTTATGAAGCTTGTTTCTATGAGTAATGTGGAAATTTTTTATAAATGTGAACATATATATTTATTTGTCTAAAATAATTTGTAGTTTTGAAGCAGGTTTCACACTGAATTTATGGTTTCAAAAATGACCAGTTTGGGGTGTTTCTCTCTTTTACTTCCGTCTTAGACCTTAAGAGCAGTGACAAAAATTTAGGGTTAAGAATTTTATTCTGTACTTTTTAAAATATAAGAGCCAGGGAGTTGCATCATGAAAGCCTTTATATAACAATGAAAATTTTATATGAGTAAGCATTTTCAAGCATTTATCAGTAGATATAAATGTTTCTTACACTGTTAATTTCACAATGATCAGTGTTACTTACTTTGCTTGATATTTGGATATCCCTTACACCCAGTGAGTTAAGCACTTAGCAGCATCAAACATCAATCACTTATCATGGCACAGCACCAAAGATTGCATGTACTCACTGTGGTGCAGTTATAAATTTTCAGATTACTAACCTACAGACATGGCTTCAGGCAAATTCATTATGGTGAAACCAGGTAAGTACATGTAACCTCACAAGCTGGAAAAATGTACTGATTCTTTCTTCATCCAGCTCCCCTTGCTCGCATGACCTCACTCACACTGGGGGAGCTCACAGCTCCTCGTAATATCTGCTTACCATGCTGAGATCTAGGGAGGCTACACCCACATCCCTCTTCTAGCTTTATAGCTGAGGAAGCTTTCACTCTTCTAGCTTTTCCATCACCTAATTCCGTCATATGGCCTCTTCAGAAAGAAACTCTTTTGTTTAAATAGTTTAGTCAGGTGTTGGGAGAGAAACATAGAGTTATTAAGTTATTACATTTTTAAGTGTTTGTTTGGCCTTTGCTGTATTTTCAGTATTTTTTTAGCTGTATTTTCTGAAAATACGGTTCTTTCATTATCATAATGAAAAAATAAAAAACTTAAAAATGATAGGAAAATGCTGCATGCACAAGGATGGCCTCATCCCATTTTAACATGGTTAAAAATGCTAATAATTATAGTGAAACAAAAGTAATGTAAAGTTATTTGTGAGTTTTATTTCTGTTAATCATAGAGATTATACATTGGCTCATTAGATTTGTTTTCTGAATGGGAACACAATTGATAATGGTCCAAAAGAGTTACATAAAATTCAGCATCATTAACTAATACAGTGTGCAAATTAAAAAATTTTATTGCTCAGTAATTTTGTCCCCTAGATACATTCTTGGAATTATTCTTGAGTAAATTCCCCATAGTATGAGAATAGTTTATAAAACCTGTCATCTGAATAAAATTTATTTCTTTTTACTGGTTTTCTTGTAAAGTGATCTTGTTGGGATTGGATACAAATCTCACTAATAAATTTTGGGAGAAAATTAGTGAGATTTTCTATGAGGCAGTATGTATGTAGCAGAAGGAAAAGTGAACTTAATAGTAAAAATCCAAAAAGTCCTGGCCTTTCTAACTACCTTCGTGACTTTCAACTAAATTATTTATCTTCTCTGGGCCTTGGTGTATTTGATCTGTAATATATTATACCCAATTATCTCTGAGAACCCTTCCAGTCCTTAATGTATATGATTATCAATATGTTAGTATAATTCAAGTAATATTATTCATTTTAGAAATTGCTGTAGGTAGGCAGGTAGCATTCTGTATTGGTAAAGGTTGAATTTATTAATATACCTGTTAAACACATTCAACTTCTTTAAGCAGGTAATTGATATTTGGTTTACGTTCTTAGCAACCAGTGTATGTCTTTTTCATCAGATGCATATAGATTTTATGTTTAGATTTGTATCTGTAACCTGATTATCTAAATACTCAGGCTATTGCTTTTGGGCTGATGGATCCACTCCCCACAAAATTCCCTGTTTCTTTTCTCCGTATCCTCTTTTCACGAAAATCTCTCAGAGGTATCCCTAGTTCTTGCCCCTAATGTACATCTGTTCACATCTTTGGTTCTCTGAGGCCAAAACATCAATAAATAAGGAATAAAACAATTTTATGTGTCTATATTTATGGTTCACTCCGTCTAAAATTATATAACCCTAGGTCACTTTCATTTTAACTAGATTGAAGAGTTATTAATAATATTGATAAAAATGTCATTGCTTCCTTTCTTCAGCAAACATTGACTGAGTGCCTGGCATAGCAAACGCTCTGCTAAGTACTGGGGATACAGAGATATATAAGACTCACTTGCTTCCCTGAAGGGGTTCATAGTTTAGTTGGTGGGAGAAACAACAGAACACAACATCAGGTATAATAAATACAGTGATTGACCTGAACATGCGTTCATAAAAACACAGAAGGATACTTAACTTAGTCTGGAGAAGTGAGAAAAGGCTACCTAAAGAAATGATGGCTGACTTGGATTTTGATGGAGACTGAAGATAGAACTCATGGCAGTTACTGACGAGTGGGTACTGTGAACAAAGATCACAGTAAAAAAACTTGAGTTGTGTGTGTGTCAAGAATTACAAGCATTATGTAAGGCAGGATGTGGTAAGAATTGAGACTACCATTCTAGGTTCTCAGGAACACGAGAACAAAGTCTTATGTTCCGTGTTTGGAAGCTTGAACTTTAATCTGTAAGCAGTGAGACACCATGAGAGAGTTTTAAGGAAAGATATGGCCTTTATTGGGGTTTGGTTTTATCCACTTCGAAATCCTATTAAACAATTTTTTTCAAAGATGAAATTGCTCTCATAAGAAGACCGCATAGAAAATAATTTGAGCCTTTTATGTCCTATTATTTCTACTCTTCTTCTAGACCCACTTTTCTTTCTAAGATTTGATTATTACCAAAAATTCCAGTGACTTAAGTCTTCTAAAAACACATAAAGCTACTGTGTTCTTTATCAGATGCGTCCCCAGAATTACATGCATAAGTACATACTTTGAAATGTGTTTTACATTTTTAGATTATTTGTGACTGATTTAAATTCTGTCACTAGGTTAGTGACACCCAAATAAATCATCTAAAGTATATTTTTCATTGTATAGACTCAGCTGTGATTTGATAAG
Source organism: Panthera uncia (assembly GCF_023721935.1). Classification (NCBI taxonomy): domain Eukaryota; kingdom Metazoa; phylum Chordata; class Mammalia; order Carnivora; family Felidae; genus Panthera; species Panthera uncia. The sequence goes on along the minus strand of NW_026057577.1, from coordinate 47,654,059 downwards.
ACATCTTGCTTAATATTTTGTCTCAATGTGTGAAGCACCAACTGCTTCAAAGCAACAGAGACACATACCAGTTGGTCCACTGGTTGAACCCTGTGGCTCTCCCTCAGGTGACCTGGCTTGGCAGGGACTATAACTAGTACCAGTGCTGAGATTCAGTCTCCCTGGGCAGTTGGCAACCAAGGAGAGTACGCTTCTTAAGCCAGCACAATTGTAATCACACAAAACCCAGGGTCTTCTGACCATCATTTGTTGCCTCCCAACTTTTTAAAAAATGTGCAGAATGCCAGAGAATTGGGATGCCTTTCCAGGGGCACAACTCATGACACATCCAGCCACGGCCAGCTCCTGTATGTCTCACAGGTTAAGAGGAGTTTGGGAGACCGTGAGGATTGTGCTGGCCTTGACCAATTTGTCTGCTTCTTGTTTCATTCATGGCTTCTGCGTTCGCCCTTGAACAACAAAAGTAGAACTGTACCCGTGCCTTAACTAAACTTTCTCAACCTAGGTTTTTACTTGAGGCAACATCTATGGTACTATAATTATTATCTGTGTATCAAGATAGCCAAAATGAAATCAACATAGGCAGCAGATGTGTCAATAATGATCTGGAACTATGTTCTCAGTATAGCCCCATGTAGCTATTTAAATTTGGATTAATTAAATAAAATAAAAGGTATCCTTCATTTGCTCTAGAGACATCTTAAGTGCCCAGTTGCCACAGGTGACTGGTGGCTACTATGAGCAGGGCAGACACAGAAAGAACATTTCCATCATCACAGAAACTTCTGCTGCACAGTGCTGGTCCAGAAGATATCCCTAGTTCTTGGTAAAACTTTTGACAGCCTAATTGTCCCAAGTTTCTAACCCTTAGCCTTGCATGCCCAAGTGCAATAGGGCTTTCCTTCCCCCACCACCCCCTCAGACCAGAGAAGCTGTGTCTGACACACTGTGAAAGGCTAGTCTTCCCACTCCATAACTTTACACCACACAGTACATGTGTTCAGCAGAGCCAGCTTAAAATTAATCCTTTTTTTCTTAGTGCATTCCTTAAGACACCCAGGCCTGTGTTCTTACAATAGAAATCATACTTACGCATAAAAAATCTTTTAAGACAATTGTAATTTGCAGAAACTGTAGTTTTATTTCTAGATGTCTATGTGGTATTGCAGTAGCTTAGGTGGAACCAGAGGACTTGTGTGTTTGATAACTTTCATTATAGAAGTTCCTTAGGAACTTTATCAGTGAAGGATTCGTGTTACGGTTATCCCTTGGTAAGCTGAAAATATTTATTATTAAGATCATATATTGTGACATACTCTGTTCTTGAATGTTAGCTTTTACAAAGGCAATACGTTCATTGTGCGCCCCACAAACCCTCTGAAAAAGACAAGGGGTTCATGTCTAAGAGACTTAAAAACATGCCACCTCTATTTTACAAGACAATTCCCTCCGAGATTTACGTATCCAGTACCATCTCATGAAATGAACTGCTGCTAAGTATTCAAAGACTTGTGTAATGTTGCTCATGTGACATAAATTTCCCATTGTTCCACACTAGCATAGGTTTGCTTGTCTTTGTTATCTTAAGTTCCTTAATTTCTCCAGAAGTGTTAGCATCATTTCATGTACTGCAGGAACATCTTAATTAGCAAATAAAAGTAAACTTCTCTGCACATGATCAGAAACCTTAGTGGGTTTTTAATAAATCAACTGAAAAATCAAAAGCACAGCTGCGTCTTGCTTTGTGCATGATGAATTTTTGAGAAGTATTATTACGAACTGTATTTGAAATGCATTCTTTATTTTTATTTGCTCTGTTCCTCCAGTGAGCTTTTACAGCACAGGCTTTTTAATAATACACAGTGCTGATTTGTGTCATCTCCATCCGTGGCTCTTGATTCATGTCATCAGCTTCATAGGATGTTTCAATTGTCGAATTTGATGCTGCATTTGAATTGGGGGCATTGGCTTTCCTGTTTGGGTTGCCTGCACAACACAAAACAAAATGAAATAATTACTTGGAATTAGGACATAAAATTTGGCTTTTTAAAATGTGTGCTTGGAAAATACATTTTGTAGCAATATTGAAGCTATGTCTTGAAAACACTAGGTGGATGGGTGAGAACCGAATCATTTCAAAGCTGCTTGTGAGAATTTCCTTCTGAAAGTCAAATTAGGGAAATATTCAGTGACAGAAGAATTTCATTTCCGTGCTTATCTTTCTTCCTCTGTGTTTCCATGGAGGAAATTACACATTTGAGAAGAAGGCAACAATTTCTGGGTTGCTTAATAAAAGTGTGACTATCCCTCTGCATAAAGTGAACAAAACTGTACTAAAGCTAATCATAATAATTTGCACCACTCTTAAGGCTTTGCTATCATAATCAATTTAGATGTAATCTTTAAAAAGAACACATTTGTGCCACAATCTCATTCACTCATTCTGTGTCAATATCAATCCAAAATGTACAAGGGTAGAGGAATATAGACCTCTGATCATCACAAAAACTGAAGCTGATAGCAAAGAAATGGATTATTTTCCAAAAATGATTGTTAGAAAAGTAGCTGTATCATATAGTTAACCAAAATGTGCAAATTTAAATAATGTATGAATATGTGGAAGTAGTAGATAAATCCCAGATGTCACTAATGCCCTCCTGTTGCTGAATCCCCAGCCCAGTTCATAGTCCACATCTTATCTGACCGGCCAGCAGCATTTTCTTTCCTTGGCCTCCAGGATACCACCCTGGACTCACCTCCTCTGTCTGTATTGCTCCTTCTCAGTCTTTTGTTGGTCCCTTTTCTTCTCCCAGGTCTCTTAGGTGTTTCTCAGGGCTCAGCTTATGGGTTCCTATCACTGTCTCCCTCCCTAATTAGTCTCATTTGGAAAAATCTGCTCTAAACTTCCCTAAGAGGAAGCAGGACCCACTGGCCAAAAGGTTCCACTCTTAGAAACAGCTACTTCCTCTACTTTTCACCACTTAACGTGAAGTCTAAGCCTCAGTTTTCAGCCTGGCTCTGCCTATTTATAATTGTATAGACTGCCTTCCAGGCCCCATCCAAATATCCCCCATATAGGTTGATTGCAGAGTTCACTACTTATAGGGCAGTATTATTTACAAGTTGTGAAGAATGATGTCTCACTCCAGCTCCCAGATCATGCCCCTAGAACTGAAACGTGGATGGTATTGTCCTCTGAGCTAATATTAAAAGTACCGGAAGTTTAAAGTACAGGGCCTAAAATTGATCAATAGATGGCTTTATGTCATTACTTCTGAAGCTTTTGGGTGGTAAAATAAATTAATGTTCTACTTCTAAACATTCAGTCATAATGTTTCGGCCATATGATTTGATTTTTAAGTTGATTTGTTGTAGGCGCAACATTTTCTAGCCTGGTAAGGAGCTCTGTGCCCAATCAGGAATCGAAGCTGTTAAATGAGCAGGGAAGGTTGCTTGAAAATCTAAGAAACCGATACATTTGACTTGACTATTACTTGCAAAGTGGGGCTTCAAAAAATACTAGATGAAAATTTAACTACTAAGTACTTAAGTAATGGAATTTATTCTCTAAGGGGGGTGTTGAAACTTTTCCTCATATAACATTTGAAAAACAAAATATTTGTAGTTTCATTTTTCATTTGCGTGGTCCTATTTGAATCTTCAGGATTCTCGCAGGTAAAGATAAAAGATCAAGGACGTAAGATGTAAATTAGCTTCATATTACCTGGGTGGCTTTTGTACCTTACGTAGGCATTTCTTTAAATGTAATCTAAAATTGTAATATTTTATTGGAGTTGCTGGAAGTGTGAACTGAATGTTGCTTAACTCCAGTCCTTCACGTTTCCTAAGCTTTTTACATACTTATATTAATAATATTTCAGAAAGATTTTCAAGGTGTTTTTATCTACCTTATCACATAGTTTTTGTTTTTGTCTTTTTTTTATGGGAAATAAGTTCACAGTTATTTCCTAACTTAAGGGTTCTATCTAAGAACCCCTTTGTCCGGGGTTCTCTGTAAGTTATCTCCATTCCGACAGCTCTAGTTTCCATTATGTATCTCCTGGCCACCATTGAAAAAGTTTATCTAACCTGTCTACTGCCCTCCGAGATTTAATGGCTTGCAAAATAAATTCCGGTGTTACAGATTTTTCTTCATCTAGGACTTGTAAAGGCACCCATTCTCCAGCCCTGACTCCTTATTTCCTCAGCTCCTGGATCCTCCTAAGCAGTGTAGGTACAAAGACTGTTTCTTAGATTGGTGTCTTAAGGCAAGGCACTTACCCTCACAGAAGCAATTTGCTTCACAAACAAAAGGTTTATTACAAACACCATACCAATATTCTTTGAAGCAGGAACTTTGATACGCAAGTTAACCCTGATGTTCACTCTCTTCCCCCAAAGATGCTTTCAATGTGTGTCGTTCCAGTAAGTTAGAATAACTAGACACAGAGGAAAAACAACTGCACTGAGTAGCTGCAGTGATTAACAGAGTCCAGCTAGTTACATCTCTTTGGAATCGTTTTAGAAGAGAATGCGGGAAATCCTCAGCAACCTCCTTTTCCTAGTTTTGCTTTGATAAATAGAAGCTAATTTCTGAACCAACAAAGTAGGGATAAAATCAGCTGCCTTTTTTTCTGTCCCAGGGTTACAACATGGATTCGATTTTCAGTAAGTAATCTGTAAATCCATTGAGCTTACAAATTGAGGGATTTGTTACAGATAAAAGGTTTTTCTTATTTAATTCCTCCTTTTCTTTACTGAGTGCAGACTGTGAAGCTCCAACATGTCTGTTCTTTCGTGGGTTGGCATTAGTTGTTCTTCCTGCTGTTCGTGTCCCATTTTCATTAGTGTGTGTGTGTGGTCATCCCATGTAAATCTCAACCTTCCTTTAAGGCTCTACTTCTCAGACTAGCATTTAAATTAAAGCTTTGACCTTTACCAAAATTCATATCCAATTCATCAATCTTTCCACGTATCCTCATCACAAACTACGCCAATCTATTTCTTCTGGTAACAGTTAAATTGTGCATTCATTTTCAGATTCATTCCTCAGGAATCCATTTATTTTGCAACTCTTCTATGAACTCTGCCCTTGCCTGCCATTTCAAAATATCAAACGAATGCTGGGGACCCCCGCAGGTCTTCATCCCTTGGCTCTCTGGCAGAATCCTAATTAAGTTTTTCTGCAGCTATCTGCCTACGGCCCCCTAGCTCCTGTGTCGCTGTTCTCAGTCCTTCTAGTTCCTAATTAGCGGCTCACTTTATTACTAAGTGGAAAATCTACACATCCCACTCATCCCACGGCTCCTCCTAGTGAAAACATGCAGCCTTAAATCTGCACTCTGAGTGTTTTTGATTTGCAAGAGGATGTTTTCCCTTCTGACTGAATCTGAAGCATAGGGCTGGATCTGAAGTTAATGGTGAAGTGGGCAAAACTTGCCTAGTGACCTCCTGATCTATTGTCCTTTCCTGCCACCAATGCCCTGCTTCTCCTCAAGGATGAATTGGTATCTCCAGTAAATACAGTTAAATATGCACTGTAAGAGTTAGAATCTTTTACACCTGGGCACCTGGGTGGTTCAGTCAGTTAAGCATCTGACTCTTGGTTTTGACCCAGGTCATGACCTCACAGTTCGTGAGTTCGAGCCCCACATCGGACTCTGCGCTGACAGGGTGGACTCTACTTGAGATTCTCTTTCTCCTGCTCTCTCTGCCCTTCCCCTGCTTGTTCTCTCTCTCTCTCTCTCTCTCTCTCTCTCTCTCTCAGATAAGTAAATAAACATTAAAAAAAGAAAGCTAGAATCTCAGACTTGCCCTTTTGCTTTGCCCCTCCATCAATGAGTGAAGACAGTTCTATCGAGAAATGTTTTTTCCTGTCCTATTTTTTTTCCACAATGGACCTTTCCCCCCCTCTTTTTCTTTTCTTCATTATTAAATTTTGCCAACCATTGATGACTAACATAACTCACAAATAAATTTAGCTGATATTTAAAATCCGTTAAATGAAATTTTCATGAATGACTGGCTTCTATTTTGTTTATTGGTTCCAACATTAGTCAAGATTGCCTAACCTTGAGCCCTGGGGAGGACCCACAAATGCTAAATGTGGCAGTAGCTGTGCTGAGCAATGTGGTTTTCCACATTCTAGGAACAAAAGCAGCCATAGGACATTACAGGCTCATTATTTTAAGTAGAAAGTTCCCTTTAGGAGACACGGCATCTTTTTCTGCCATTGAATTCAAATTAGCCCATCTTCTACTAAAATCTCAATGAGTTCTGAAAGCCTTTCTGAAACAAAGAATGGTGTTACAAAATAATTTGGTATCCTAATTAATAAGAGTTTTGAGCAGAATTTTGTTGAAGGGGAGTTAAGACTACGAAGAAAAAAAGCTCCCAAAGTTATCTATAAATTTAGTACAAGGGCATCTGGGTGGCTCAGTCAGTTGAGCGTCTAACTCTTGATTTCAGCTCAGGTCATAATCTCACAGTTCATGGAACCGAGCCCCATGTTGGGCTCTGTGCTGACAGCACAGAGCCTCCTTGGGATTCTCTCTCTCCCTCTCTCTCTGCCCCTCTCCCTGCTCACAACATGCTCTCTTTCTCTCTCTCTCTCAAAAATAAATAAACTTAAAAAAAAATTACAACATCCATCAAAATACCACTTTATTTTTAAAAGTTTGACGATGTTGGGGTGCACCTGGGTGGTTCAGTTGGTTAAGCATCTGACTATTGGTTTCTGCTCAGGTTATGATGTCACAGTTTGTGAGTTCAAGCCCCAGAGTTGGGCTCTGCACTGACAGCTTGGAGCCTGCTTGGAATTCTCTTTCTCTCTCTCTGTCTCTCTCCCTCTCGGTCCCTCTCCCATTCTCTTTCTCTCTCTCTCCCTCTCTCTCTCTCTCTCAAAATAAATAAACTTAAAAAAATTTTGGCAGTGTGATTCAACATTACAAGAGTAGCCAAGAAACTTTGATGAAGAAGCATGTTGGGAGGGAGGAGAAAGGCTTGCTTGGTCAGATATTAAAATAAAACTGTATCATTACAATAACTTTTAAGGTATATCATTAGCTTAAGAATAACCAGATTGATAAATTTAACAGAGCAGAAAGTCTAAAAACAGATCACAGTATATATAAGAATTCAGCTTATGACATTTTATTTTTTAAGTTTAATTATTTATTTAGAAAGAGAGAGTTGGGGAGGGACAGAGAGAGAGGGAAAGAGAGAATCACAAACAGGCTCCATGCTGTCATCGCAGAGCCTCACATGGGACTTGATCCCATGAACTGCAAGATGGTGACCTGAGCCAAAATCAAGTCAGCTGCTCAACCAAGTGAGTCACCCAGTGCCCCCAGTTTATGACATTTTAAATTGGCAAGAGAAAGATGGATTATCCAATAAACATCTGGACAATTGGCTCATTATTTGCAAAATAAAAAGGCAGATACTTACCTCATACTTTACACCAAAACTAAAATTCCAGGATTATTAAAAACTTAAATGTAGAAACAAATGAATAAATGTATTAGAAGAAAATACAGTTGCATATCTTTATATCTTATAGTGGCGGTGAGAAGTTTATTTTTTTTTTTTTTATTTTTAAAAAGGTTATTATTTTTCAAGTAATCTCTATACCCAACATGGGGCTCAAACTCACAACCCTAAGAACAAGAGTAGCATGCTGTACTGACTGAGCCTGCCAGGTGTCCCCAGAGGTGAGAACTTTGTAAGTATGAAACTAAAGGGAGAAATTACAAAAGGAAAAACTTCTATAAATGAAAAATTGTCACACACAAAATTACAAGGGAAACAACTGTAAAAACATTTGTAATATATTTGTAAAAGAGTTTAGTTACTGTGTGTAAAGCTCTTATCAAGCAGTGAAAAATGTACATTCCCATGGGAAACATGCATATGAGCAACAATATGCCACAAAAGAAATAATGACAGGGGCACCTGGCTGGCTCCATCAGAAAAGCCATGTGACTCTTGGTCTCAAGGTCATGAGTTCAAGCCCCACACTGCAGGTGTAGAGATTACTTTAAAAACCCTTTTAAAAAAAGAAAGAATGGCAAACATTAAAATGTCCATTCTCACTCCTAATTAGATAAAAACATTGTATTATTTTTTCAATGAAATTAGTAAAATGTGTATTTTTTGAAATAATAATACACATGAAATAGTACTTTTCTGTATGGCAGTTAGGAACTTGTATCCACAGCTTTCAATATGTGTCCAGCCTTTGGTCAACAACCCCACTCTCAAGGATTTATGCTAAGAAAATACTTAGGGGCACCGGGGTGTCTTAGTCCGTTGGGCGACCGACTTCGGCTCAGGTCATGATCTCATGGTCTGTGTGTTCGAGCCCTGCGTCGGGCTCTGTGCTGACAGCTCAGAGCCTGGAGTCTGCTTCAGATTCTGTGTCTCCCTCTCTCTCCTCCTCCCCCCATGTGCTATCAAAAATAAATAAACATTAAAAAAAAAGAAAAAGAAAACACTTGGATGTTCAATTTATGAAAAAAAAATGGAAGCTAGTTCAAAGTCAATAATGAAGTATGATACACTCAGATTTTGGTTTCTAAATACTGTTTCTACCAAAATGAATCAGGCTTTTTTGGAGAAATAAAAGATTCCAGGGCTGGAACAGGAGAAGCACAGGCTGCCCTGGAACATTTTGTGACAGAAGGCAAAAAAGTGCTCAAAAAATTATGGATACATTTCAAAAGGACAAAGGACCCAATTTAAAGGGGCTCCTGGAGGCCAAATCTGAGACAATGTAAGGATCAGAGTAACTAATGACAGTAATAGAATATTTTAAAATAAAGGATTTGAGTCCATACTGATCTTAACAATTACATGAATGGGTAAATAAATGGAGGAGGGAGAGTTCTTCCTTGCAGGAGAATAACAACTAACCAATGTCAAAGGAATAAGAATGATGGGGTCAGAAAATCACCATTTTGCAATTATTGTAATAATCTGAAATTATTTTGAAATTTTGAATGAAAAAATTCAGTCAAGAACCATCTATGAGTGGATAAAAGTTTGAGGAAGAACAAAACATTTTCAGTCTCTAGGTACCTCCCCACAAAGTACTTAGTAATTAAAAGGGAAAAATAGTGACTTTATAATGTATTAGTCCAGCAAATACAACCTTAACCAATGAATCAAAGTTAGCATCACTCATAATGGGACAAACGAATGTTATGTGATGCCCTGATATGACGCCCTGGGAATATGACTTCTGTGGTATTCCTGTTGAAATGTATTATCTCTCTCCAATCATGAGAAAATATCAGACAAATTGAAAGGTAGTGTACAGGATAACTGGCTTTTTCTTTTCTTTTCTTTTTTTAATGTTTATTTTTGAGAGAGAGAGAGAGAGAGTGCGTGCAGGGGAGGGGCAGAGGGAGAGACACACAGAGAATCCGAAGCAGACTCCAGGCTCAGCTGACAGCACAGAGCCCCATGCAGGGCTCAAACCCATGAATTGTGATATCATCACCTGAGCCGAAGTCAGACGCTCAACCGACTGAGCCACCCAGACGCCCTGGCTTTTGCTTTCAAAAAAATGTCAAAATCATGAAAGACAATGGTTGAAGACTGAAGGAGGCTAAAGAAACTAATTACAAGATAGATCCTAGATAAGAAAAGCATAGCTATTAAGGATATTGGCAAAACTTGAATATGAGTTGCAGATTAGATAATATTACTGTATTGATGTTACATTTCCTGAGTTTGATAAACATACTCTCACTACATAAGAAAAAATCCCATTCTTAGGAAATACTTAGCAAAATGCTTACGGTTAAAAGGAATGATATCTGCAAATTATTCTCAAATGGCTTGGAAAATATGCATTGAGAGAAAATCAGTGATAAAGAAAATAAGGCAAAATAGTAACATTAAGTAAATCCGAGGAAAGATATACAACCTTCTCTATACTTTTCCTGTGATTTTTCTGGAAGTGTGAAATTATATAAAAATAAAAGAATAAAAAATCATAGCACTCCATCAGGATTTTAAAATGGAACTACTAAAACTGATGGCAAAGGTATTTATGTATTGGCAAAGATGTCACTATTGTTCAATGAAAACAAATAGCATAAGACTTATTCTCCGCCATTTTGTCATGTACGTGGATCTATAGATGGGTACAAAAAATCCTGAAAGATACTCAACACGGTGTTAGTGACGCTTATCTCTGTGCGATGGAATCATGGAAGACACTGTGTGTTTCTCTATATTTTCTAGTTTTCCTTCAATGAAAGTGATCTGAAAGAAAGGTTTTCTTTCCAGGTGAGTCATCTAAGAAGAAGAAATATAGCAGACCATTCTGAGCGAGTCCGAGCCATATTTCTCTCACAGGCAGAAAAAACAATTATATGATCTTCAGATGTGCTTTCTCAGTATTCCATATGTAATTTATGTTTTTCTTCTAGACCACGGTGCCTAACTAATGATTTGCTCACTCTTTTTCAATTAAATCGCCTGCCTTTACAAAAGAGACCACCGGATACAGCCTTGGCGCTGTCTGTTGTCTCTAAACATTATTTTATATGTGCCAAGCCGCTCTGCGAACATCTGCCCTTTTAATTTCCATCCAAAACTCTGCTTCCAACGACCCCTCTTCTCAGGCCTCCACCCACCTCCGCAACCCAAGAGTATCAGTGGAAACTCAAACTGCAGGATGGATGTGCTTAATCTTCCTGAAGCAACGATTTTCTTCAGCTATGAGAATAAGAAGGGGTTATTATTAGAGTAGAACAAGCTGTGGCATTCAGCCAAGTTGGGAAATCCCATAAATTTTAAAAATAAATATGAGAACTTAAAATAATTGCAAGCTCATAGGCCTAAGGCAAGCCTTTCCACGCCAGCCCCTGGAATTCTGGAGGTACACGTTCCCCTCTACTCTACCTTTAAGGATTCTCCAGCGGAAAAGTTTGAGAAGCAGGGATCTAGAAGATTCACCCCTTTAATTGCTTCTCTATTAGCCATTAATTCTTTCCCGTCTTAGGAAATGAGCCCTCGCCCTCAACGTGTCTACTCAGAAAGATGTCCTTCACACAGCCATCTTCTCAGAACTGTACATCTCCTACAGTGCACCTGAAAAGCAACGGGATTCTCTTCAACACTGGCATCTGAAACACACATAACTCAAAACACACACACACAAAGAGAAGGAAATGATTATGGGACACAATTTAAAGGGCAATCAATTTCTTAGCAATAGTACCTCTGCACAAAGTGAGCCCTGGAGGTAGCCCAATTATTCTCTACAGTCACTACCACAGACCTGTTTTCTTCAGGATCAATTCAAGAGGTATAAAGCCTTACATTGTATACATTAAAAAGAAAAAAACCCAATAAAATAAAGACACACCAAGGAAAAATCTTGACAAAATAGCCTAAGATTAGATTCTTTTAGACTCAGATTATTGTCACTTACAGAAACAAAAAAGTCCAGTGCCCTGACCCGGTTTTAGAATGTGCACAAAAACATTATTCCCTGTAGGTCATTCAAATTGCCTGTAATGAAAACAGTCTCAATTATAAAAACTAACCTAAAATAATAGGAGATTGACTCGTAACAACAGATAGTTTTGAAAGAAAAGAGTGGTAACTAATGAAACAGATTTCCTCCCATGTAATGTTTACGGATTTGATTATTATGCAAACATCTTATGTTCCTAAACTTTAAGGCATTCCTTAAATGGAATAAAGATTTGTTTTTTCATAGCTAGAACATGGTAATGTATTCCTAGGTGGGAGACTTACCGGAATAGCTTGCATATTTAACAACAGCACCACAGTGTTTTTAAATGATCACTTTAAAGGGTCCCTTTCAAATATAAACCATTTTCTCTCCCTATTTCAGTGACATTTGGATTACCTAGTTTGTTTTGGGCTCTCCTCTATGTCTGATTTGGTTAAAATCAACCCAAGGGACCAAAAATCCCCTCTTTTGAAAGCAGCAGGATGGCAGGGATCATATAAAACCCTGCCTTGTCAATAGCAAGCACTCAGGAAAGGAGTACTGAATTAATTTGCTGGCGTGATAAACATGATGTTTTTGAGAGGGGCAGAGTGGGGACATTTCGATGTGAGAAAGCAACTTCATCTAACTACCTGAGGAGTGCATTAATGGATCTCCTTAGCTAAACAGCAATAAGACTATAAGACTTCAGTCCACAAGCCAACTAATTCTGTTGCTGGGTTCTCAGAGCCAACATGAAGTAATATTTTGGAGCAGTCCCTGAAAGAAATCACGAAGAAGAACCAATTCCTATTTAGCACAATACATTGCATACAGAAGACATTCAATAAATGTCGATGACTCTAAGGGTGACAATAAAGATGCTCCTTTCATCATCTACTACAAAGGTGCCATTCGGGGCGCTTGGGTGGCTCAGTCTGTTAAGTGTCCAACTTCAGCTCAGGTCATGATCTCATCACTCATGAGTTTAAGCCTCCTGTGGGGCTCTGTGCTGACAGCTCAGAGCCTGGAGCCTGTTTCGATTCTGTGTCTCCCTCTCTCTTTGCCCTTCTCCTGCTCACACTCTTGTCACTTTCTCTCAAAAATAAATAAGCCTTAAAAAAACTTTTTAAAAATATAAATAAATAAATAAATAAATAAATAAATAAAGGTGCCATTCCACTCCAGTCAATTCATTCAACAAATACGTGTTAAGTGTTGTAGGCACTAGGGTTATAGTAGTGAGGAAATAAGATGAAAATTATTACTTTCCTGGAACTTACTTTCCAGTTGAAGTGGAGAAAAGTTAGACTAAAATGTATGGTATATTGGTGCTAAATGCTTAGGAGAAAGACAAAGCAGGAAGGAAGTTTGAAAGGTTGAAGAGGAGTTAAGAAGGCAGATATGGTGATCAGGGAAGAACTCCCTAGAAAGGTGACTTGTAGCAAAGACTTAAAGAAAGTGCAAGAGCAAGTCCCATGGCTATCTGAGGGAAAAGCCTTCTGGACAATGGTGATATTGTATGCGAAGGCCCTGGGGCAGAGGAATTTCAAGCAATAGCAAAGAGGCCAATGTGGCTGTGCACAGGAGAAGTGAAATGTGGGTGGAGAGGGACACCACCAAAGCCCTGGCTGGTCACAGTTAAGACAACTGTTTGTATCAAGAAAGATGGGAAGTGATTAGGGTTTTGAGCAGAGGAGTGATATGACCTGACTTAGGTTTTAACAAGCTCACTCTGGCTGCTCTGTGGAGAGTAGACAGCAGGGGAGTCCAGGGCTTAGCTGGGAAGAAGACCTATTTGTTTTAAAATGCAGAGTCTGGAGTTTGTGGGTTTTCAGGAGCTCCCTAGGTGATTCTTATGCACCGGCAAACTTAAAGACTTCTACTTTAAATTACCTAAGCACTTGAGACAAAAAATGATTTTATGACCTGATTATTGGGTGATCACTAATCCAATGCTTCATTTTGCCTGTGGAGGAACAGGATCTAAGCCATTGGACTAAATTCAACGAACAACCTGTCTATTCTGCCACACAGTTCCAAACAGTGCTTCAGAAAAAGAACTGCAAAGGGACGTTGGCCTCTTGCTCTGTGATGCAGGACACCCTCTGAGGGAGATCTCTAGGAGAATCAAAGTAGAGCTAATGCAATCATTTAGTGACAGCGTATTTGATAAAGTCGCAGTGCATGTACTCCATACATTTCAGGATTCAACTAAAATAGAGCATCTGAGCAGAGGATTTTCCAAGATTTTTTAAAGTAAATGTTTTCATTCTCTTTTTAAATAGAAGTTAGTGAGCACTTCTGTCTAAATATATATGTACATATATATGTATATATATCCTATTTATATGTTCTAAATTTTTATTAGAATACATTCTAAACATATATATCAAAATTTATGATTGCTATATTTTTTAATGTTTATTTATTTTTGAGAGAGAGAGAGACCACAAATGGACAGAATCTGAAGCAGGCTCGAGGCCATGAACTATGAGATCATGGTGTGAGCCAAAGTCGGACAATCAACCGACTGAGCCACTCAGGCACCCCTATGATTACTACTTTTTAAATACACTAATAGAAATGTATATTCACAAAAATTATATCAGTTCTTTCTGATTGAATTTTATAATGCAAACAGTTAGCATTTGTGTGGCACTTTATAATTGAGATAGTTAGACCCGTTTCCACAAACTATACATAAAAATTTCTTTCTACTTTATAGTCATTCTATCCACACACACACACACACACACACGTATCTTAGTTTGTAACCTATTCAAGAACAAAGACTGTCTTCTATTTATTTCTCTATTCCTTTGTGTGCCTCTGATGTATTTTATATGCCTCTTCCTAATTCTGCACACCACAGGCACCCTGGTAAATGCTTAACTGACCACTGACTAACCAGTCTGGAGCAACCCAACCCTAAGAATTAGTTATTGCATATTTTGTTCCTCTCTTTGACTTCTGTGGCTCTATCAAAAACAAAACGTAAAATCTCCAAGGGGATAAAACCTTCATAACTGAATGAGACTTAACTATAGTAGAGTGGATTTGTTGGGCCAGTGTATTCTTGTTCATGAGAACATTTACATCCTGCCACAATTTTTCCTTTGGCACAGTTTCTTGAAGATAGGTCATCATTAAGGTCTAATTTCATGTGAATTTTTATAAAGGCACGTAATAAATTGAGATTTTAAGAAGCATTCATTGTTAATGGCATAATCTGTTACCGAGGTACAGGTTATTCTTTTGAATAGAGCGCAGGTAATTGGCTACAAATAATGGACAGTGATTACCTTCTTGAGTGGCAGAAGCCTCTAGGTGTTGAAGTTTAAGGCCAGTGTCTAATCTTCGGGGCTTTGTATACAGAAATAAGTAGCAAAGGACACAGACGCTGATGACAAAGGCAAGTAGAACAAGGGCAGCAGTTCCCAGGCCAACCAGGGCACCGATGCTGAAGCAAACAGGAAAAACATGGGGACCGTCATGCAAAATGGTTAACACATGCACTAAAGAGAAGGTTTGAATATGGTTAATTCTTGCCTCAGTCATTCCTAACCAAATTATCTTTTAGTCTAAAGAGTAAAAAAGGTCCCCTTTTTCTTTCATCAAATTCTTAGATTTTCTCTTCCCGTTGATATGTTAACATTAGTATAGAATACCACGCGAATCCATATGACACGTGAAAGGTCACATGGTTCTTTAGGGCTAGTTCAAAAGTATCTCAAGCAATAAACCTTTCAATATATTTTAGGAGGAAAAATGGCGTTCAACAATAAAGACGAATAGAGGGGCGCCTGGGTGGCTCAGTCGGTTAAGCGGCCACTTCAGCTCAGGTCACGATCTCGTGGTCCGTGAGTTCCAGCCCCGCGTCGGGCTCTGGGCTGATGGCTCAGAGCCTGGAGCCTGCTTCCGATTCTGTGTCTCCCTCTCTCTCTGCCCCTCCCCCATTCATGCTCTGTCTCTCTCTGTCTCAAAAATAAATAAAACGTTAAAAAAAAAAATTAAAAAAAAAAAAAAAAGACAAATAGAAAAATACGGATGTCCGCAAATTAGCGAAGCAAATGTTTACCGGAGATGTAGAACTTTCAGAGACACGTATGGAAGACAGCACTAATATATAAAACCACAACTCTTACAAAAGAGAAGAATGTTTAATGAAAGGAAAGCAGTATTTATGAAGTTTATATCAAGTTCATGTTTAGCCTGAGTTTTTCCTTTCTGAACGAGCATAACACAGTGGCTTCTAGCATTAAGGAAGGAACCCTGGTGCTTTCCTCTAAAAATAAAGGGTATGTCTTATAATTTTCTCTGCATTAATTTTGTAATAATTCCTTCTAATACAATTATCTATAAGAGTAAGCATTTGAGAAATAGCAGTTTTCATAAACCTATGAACTTAATATTTTTAAACGGGGAAAGGAGCTTGGAAAAAACATCATCCTGAAAAACTCATAAGCAAAACATATGTATTTAACTTTCCTGAACCAGATGTTTGTCTGGGTACATAAGTATATACACAGAAAATGTTAAGTTGCTCAAGAGCACATACTTCTGTTGACCTTCCCATAGTGTTGGGCATACATATTGAAAGGGCTGAATAGAGTACTTAGCTTGTAGTAAATAGAAGTAAGTGATAGTAAATAGAAGCAAATAATAATTGACTGGTGATTGATCCACTTTTAGTAACTGAAAAGCAATTATCATTGAAATGGTCATTGAAAAGTAGCAAAGAACACAGATGCTGATGACAAGGCAAGTAGAACCAGGACAGCTGTTCCCAGGCCAGTGAAGATCTTTTTCTTCATTATATGCCTTGCTTGACTGCAGGCTTTCACTATTTGCTAGAGATAAGGCCCCAACAAGTTTGACACGTACCAAAGGGAGGGAGGGGAGAATGTGACCAGGGATGCTAGGTGTGTTAGGGCTCTGGAAAGAAGGAGAATAGAATTAAAAAGTGAGGGGCTAAGCTCATCCCCTGTATCCTTGATTTTAGAAGATAAAATACCCCTGCAATTTAGAGATTGCCTCCTTGGCCATAGATACGGAGTTAGGCTCCCAAACATGCTTGTGCTTAGTTTAGTAATGTCAGCCCAGTTCCCCTAAAGTTGCACACAGTGAAAACTGGAAATTCTGTGGCTAGAGTCAGCACACAGCTGTATATCTTTATTTTAAGTTTTTATGTATTTATTTATTTGGAGAGGGAGGGTGAGAAAGTGAGAGAGGGTGAGGGCCAGAGAGAGGGAGAGAAAATCCCAATCAGGCTCTGTGCTTTCAGCACAGACACCAATGTGGGGCTCAATCTCCTGAGATCATGACCTGAGCTGAAACCAAGAGTCAGATGCTTAATGGCCTGAGCAACCCAGGTGCCCCTACAGTTGGATATTTAAATCAAAGTTTGCCCTCAGTTGGTGCACTCTCTTTCAAGGGTCAGGCCCCCTGGCTCTGGCAACTCCTCTTTCAGGTTTGTTTGCACCAAAGTTGACTTTTGTAGATTATACTCGTCAGGGAGGGCTAGGACTATGCACAGACACGTGGGACCATAATCCACTTAATTAACATTATCTGCTGCACAAGGCAGCTGGGCTGCCAGACATCCGGAGAGATTCCTGAAATGAGAAGGCGGGTTATTAAAAAACAAGATCTTCAAAGTGAAAAAGTACTTCGGTCAATTTAAAAGTAACACTGTCAATTTAATTAAATTCAACATGCATGTCGTGAGCTTTTAATGCACACAGTTTAAAACACCAGCCGTATTACTGGAAGAAAAAAAAATGCTATTTTCTGCTTTCTATTACAATAAAGGAAGGTTCTTCGTTATCTTGACAAACAGTTTGTGTCACAGTTCCACGTTATAGAAATGTTGCTTTATCTAGATAAAGATGGGACTCTAGGAATCTCGTACAGTATTCATTTTGACAAATACTTACTGAACTCGTGCGTTGCCCTGTGCAATATGTATTGTCTTCCTAGGTCCTGAAGAAGGTTACCAAAGGAAACTCTAAGAGGGCACGGACTTGTAAGGGGAGAAAAGATGGGGGTGGGCCGGACACAGAAAAGGGAGAATTCTACTTTCCCTGCAGAACGTTATGGCGGTTTGCTTTCCAGTCCCTGAGAGAGGGTCTGAGGCTGTCGTCACATTAATGCTGCAGTCCTCCTGCTTAGCAACTTTGCTTACCTGGGAGTGGATGTACTGTGCCTTCCTCCAGCAGCTGCAGAATCTCAGAACAAATGCTAGTGACTTCAGGAATAGTTTTTGCAGTTGGACTATTTTAAATTAGGGTGGAGAACAAAGAATATGAGGGGAGTGCAGCTCTGAATTTTTACCTCCCCGTTGTGTTCTCAGAGCTCAAACACTGACAAGAACCCCGGGTTTAACATTGCCAACTGATGCCATCAGCTGAAATGATTTTTATATTTTCTAGGAACTGAGCTACACTGTCCATTTTGTTCGTGCTGAATGAAGACCCCAGCAAGGTATTCATTCCTGGTGCCCTCATAAACCTTAGGAAGGTTTTCTATCCTCTGCTGCCTGTCACTTTGGGACTATTCAGGGATCTGAGAACCCCAGGCACTTTTCCACCTGAGTTTGACTTAAGAGTTGCCAGTCTCTCTTGGGGGTCTGCCACCATTATTAACACTTCCAAAAACTCAGAGCCAGGTTACTATGTTATTATCCAAAAGGCCAGATAATATGCCAATGCAGTACTGATTACTTCTCCAAATATTAAGGCTAAGCTGTCATTTTCTGAGATTATGCCCCACTATGACACAACAATACAATGTTGTTAGATGAGCTTATTGGTAGGCGACCCCCTTTTTGAGATTTTTTTTTTTTGAAACTTGCAATACGTTTAAAAAATTATTTTACTGCCTCGAGAAATAGCATTTATGGTCATTTGCTGTAGACTTGGCCTGTATGACAAATTCTGGATCATGCTAGAGAATTAGAGAAATAACACTCTTCCGGCTTACTAGCAGAGTCTCTCTCTTGCCAGGCATAAGCTAATTGGTTTGTGAGACACAACTGAAGGTGGGTTTGGAGACATACATTCTCCAGGCAGAATGGAAGAATGGAGGTCAAAGGATGCAGTCTTTTGGAGTAGAAAGGGGGGGTGGGGTGGGGGTGGCATTTCACAATGAAGATATCTGCATAAAAACTAGGTGGAATAAGTAAAATTCCCATCGCAGGAAACAGGCAAGAAAAACCCGACCTTAGAGAGTCTCTGGTCTTTCGAAGCAACGGCCAAGTCGCTCAGGCGTTAAGAAAGGGGTGCCCTGATAAGGTTCTACACATGATGTATTATAGCAAGTAAGACTTTCCCTGTCTGTGGGTCTCCAGTTCGGTTCGGGGTCAGTGTCAGATTATCTGAAAAGAGCAAATTATAAAGTTCCAATAGCTTTATACACACACACACACACACACACAAACACACCCCTTTTTGATTCCTTCTCACATTCAAAGAGACTTGACGTATCCTAATCTTTGGTTAATACCTTAAAATGAGTCCCAGAGTAGCCCTCTTTCTAGTCAATTGCACCAAATGCCCAAACAAATCAAAAAGAAAATGAAAACCTTAAGTTATCTGCGTATCTTCTCTCTGCCAGCAGAGCCTTCTGCCTGGGACCGGTCCCTGGCGGGGGTGAAGAGCGGGGTGAGCGGGACCAGCGAAGGCGGCACTGCGTGCGCCCTGGGCGCACGGTCCGCGCTCCTCCCGCGCGGGCCTCGCCGGGGCTCCAGGGCCCACTCACACTTCTGGAGCCCACAGCCGGACCCTCGCCGGACGAGGGCAGCACCGAGCGGGTCCCGGGTCCTGGGGGAGCTCCCAGCCGGGTGAGCTTTCTCTACAGGTCCCTCGCCTGCCCTCGGAGGCTCCGTGTCCTTCCGGAGGATCCCGACCTGAACGGGCGACCCTCCCACTCCCCGGGTGGTCCTGCTCGTCGCCTCCCCAGAGCCCGCCGCCCGCCCCCCGCCCTGCCCACCTGAGGCTCCACATATAGCTGTGCTTGTAGGGGAAGTAGCTGCCCGGCTCGCTGCAGCAGTACTTGAGGTCGGCGAAGCCGCAGCAGTAGAGGAGGGCGGCCCCCTCGCCGCTCCGGGGACACTCGAAGGGCTCCACGAAGCTGTGGTTGAGGCTGTAGTAGCCCGAGCACACCCGGCTTGCCTCGCTCATCGCGGGCGGCTGCGGACAGGGGCACGTGAGACCCCCGATCTGCCCTCGGACCGCACGCGTCCCGCACCGCCTGGCCCGCAGACGCCCCTCGGCGCGGGCTCGTCTCCTGCGATCTGGGGTCTGTCGGGATGCGGGGCGTTCAGCCTTCGCGCGCCTCCTCTGCGCTCTCTCCTCCCCCTGTCCACATGGTGTCTGGTCGCTTTACTCGCGCTTCTCCCTCTCGCTAGTGAGTGGCCCTTTCATCTGCCGGTCTTCGACCCTGTACCTCTTCTCCCCTGTCCCTTCGTGGGCTTTCTTCACGCCCCCCTGACTCCCCCCTGCTTCCCCTCACTTCTTCGACAGCCCGCGGAGCTCAGTTGGCCCCACTCTATGCCAGAGATTTCACCCGAAGGAAGAGTGGAGGTGTCATATGTCTGCCATGTGGGCAGATGCAGCCCAAGTTGCCATTCTGTCTGCCCGAGGACAGGGCAGCTGGGTTCCAGGCAAACAGAGCAGGGCCGGGGGAACCTTTACCCCTCCTCCACCACCGACCCAGGGAGCTGCATAGTGGGCAGAAACAAAAGGCACTTAGCTACCAGGGAGGAGGTGGTGGTCAGGCTTAATCTGTCTTCTCTGAGAAGCACACGTGAAACATTAAAATTTGGCAATTAAAAAAATAAAAGGCAGAGACAAAATTTTTCACCAACAAGCTAGCAGTGCATTGTGTATTCTGTTAAACAGCCTACAAAGAGAAGAAGGGCAGGCAAGAGATTCAGGTAAAGACAGTGAGGAGTTTCTGCAGAGACAGGCAGAAAGAGGAGAAGGCAAAGGAAATCGGGAGAAAGAGACCTTCATCAGTTTTAAAGTGCTGCAGAGATTTCTCTTGTTCCCTTTTTGTTTGGCCTTCTCATTTAGTGATTCATTTGTTCACAAAGCCTTTTAAAATAACAGTAGTAATGGATGCCTGTTTTAATAAGTCAAACAATATCTTGGTGTACAAAGAAGAAAACAGTAATAGCCTTAAGAAGGGAGAGGAGGTGACTGAACATTCATAGAATTTGTGAGACAGAACAGTGTTCCTTCCTCTTCATTTTCTGCTTCTTTCCTTTGGCCAGAGGGTTGATTGGATGTCGGAATTATGAACTTGAACTTGTTGGGTGCTGAGTAATTTTGTATTCCCAGAAATATTCTTGAGCCTTGTTCTGGAATGCAGTTAAGTAACATGGACACAGATGGAGTCTTTGGAATTTACTTTTAACCTTTGTTGAGAGAACCAGAGCAGATCTGAGGACTGAATTTTTCCCCATCACTGGGGTGATGCTCTTCTGAGCACTCTACTCAATACCTTGTGAATTATGAGACTTACCATTCCAACCAGTGGAAACAAACCATTCCAGGCCTCGTGACAGCTCAAAGGAGTGTTCCCTCTGCTCCTTTTACGTAGCTCTTTTCCTGGTTTCCAGTTATCTCCTGACAGCCGTGTGCTGATCACCCAGCTGAGGACTCAAGGAGAACCTCCAGTGATCCAGTTCTATCTCTCTGCCTTTCTCTCTCTCTCTAGCTCTCTATTCTCTTCTGCTGCCTCAAGCCACCATGACCTCCTGTACTCCCAGCTAGGTCTTCTGACCTTAGGGAAACCTCTGGGCTCTACCTGGGGCCGCTCCTGCTGCTGCAGTCTGGAAACTCTCCAGGCAGCATGCTGGGTGCAATCATAAGGCTTACCCTGTCTGTTTCTCTGCTTTAGGGTTGCATCAGTGTCCTGCACTACCTGATAACCATGTTCAAAACCTATCGTTTCTCTACTCTCTGTGCTTAGTTTTTTTTCAGGCAGGAAGGTTAATCTTGTCTCTCTTAAGCCACGTTAGCTGAAGTTGGCCGGGCGATTGGACCTGATCTATGCTAGGCCAGTTAAGTTCTCTGTCCTGGAATTGGGATTTTTCCCTGGGGACAGGAATCCACAGGAGGCTAGGGCACAAGACAAAATGAAGCAGGGAGAAGGAGCAAAGAAGGGTGGAAAGAATGTTAATGGTTTTGCAATTCTGTGCAAGTCGTTTCCTGAGATCCACCTATATTCCTATCACTGTGATTTTGGGGACATTCCTGACTCCTTAGAATAAAATCCCCTTTCTGGCTGAAGTGCATTCAAGTAGATTTCTACTACTTGCACCAAAAGGCTTCTAACTCATACAGCACATCTTCAGGCAAAGGCAAGGCAATTGAAAGAGAAGGCAATCGAAGGGCAAACACTGAGCTCATTGACCAATGGAGCATGTTCCGTTAGGAGGGGCTGTAGGCCCCATGAGCGGACTTTTCTTCCCCTTATGCAAGAGGAGAAGAAATTTTGAGATGAAAATATTGACAGTTCTTCTGGACGGCGAAGTGGATTGTCTCAATAAGATATACTGAAGTTTTCCTGGAGCACGAGACACCGAGGTGGAGTGTGTGTGACGAGGAGAATGGAAGAGACAGAGAGAAAACACTGGGAACCATGTCCAGGTAACAGAGTGGATCCCAAGGACTGGGCACCTCCCTGAGGGCCCAGTTTTGGTTAGAAGTTCTAGCTTTCTCATGGAACCAACTGGTCAGGCCATGTGATTTTCCCCAGGGCTGAACGGTCTGTAGTTGAGAAACAGGAGCAGGGAAATGAACCGTAGAACTTGTCAGAATGATTCTCTGGGGCTGTGCTCTGGCCCCTTGACGCCTCTGTAACCACAGCAGCACCTTGGTCCTTCTCCACCCTGAAATACACACCATAGACACATGAAGACGCACAGGCAGAAAGGCATGCCCCCAGCTGCCACACTCTAGCGAGCTTGGAGTACCTCAAGGCCTCTGAAGTTCAAGTAAAGAAAAGAGCATTTTAACACACGAGGCTTAAGAGCAGTGACAAGACTAAGGCTTTTTAACAACACCAGTCAGAAGATGCATATTGCTTGCCTGATTTGCCTGCTGCGCGGTCCCCTGTGATGGAGTCCCCAGCTCTTGGTCTCTGGGCAGGAGGGGCTCTGGCAGCCAGTAGGAGTGGGGCTGGCCCAACAGCGAAAGATTGTTATATCTTATATCTCATCGGTTCTCAACAAAGGTGATACTCCCCTTTAGGGAATATTTAGGGAATATTCTGGAAATAAGGGGACAGTTTTGGTTGTCATGATGACTGAGTGCCCTGCTGGCTACGAGGGATATAGGCCAGGGATGCTAGACGTCCTGACATCCTGCCACATCTACAGAAAAAAGGAGAACTGTCTGATTTTCCAGTGTTCCCCAGGACATTCACAGAGATGAAAACTGTATTTATACTCATCTGCATCTAGAACCTGTTCCTATGTTGCAAGTAAAATACAGTGTATCTGTTGAGCTTTCCAGGAACATAACAACCATGTAATTTGAGGGAATGGTCGTTTGCTGTTTTGTTTGGAACTTAACCAGGAGTTTTTCACTCTTTCAGAAAATCAGGTACCAATGGTAATGTTGCTCAAGATTTTGTATTTGAATTGCCAATACTGCACACGGTCTGTGCCTGCCTTCATTTGTGCTGTTGCTCTGTAAAGGAATTATAGCTGTTGTGGGCACATTATTGGTGTAAATGTTAGGTTTCTTGGTACAATTGTGCTTGAGCACGTCTGCATGGAAATTTGTATTCCATTATATGTGCATTCCATTTATTTCTTCTTTATATATATTATATAAAGATAT